>NC_061108.1:91509936-91559936 GCF_015104395.2 Macrobrachium nipponense
AAACAAGTAGTGGCGAAGGCAGAAGAATGAAGGTTAACCAAGGAGTCTGGTGATCAGCCTCTTGAAGATTGTAAATTTATGGACATCGCTAATGCGTAATGTCTGATAAGTCTTAGGTAAATTTAGGCATTGCTTTTTTGTGTATTTTTTTCTTTTTGAAGATTTGTATAAATAGTAAGTGCTTTTAAGACTGTTAGATACTGGCAATACTGTATTACTGCACCATGAGCCGCGGCATGTCTTTGCAGCCGTAATCAGTGTCAGTATCATTTTCTGGTTTGTGTACTCTGCAGATCGGATGTCCCGCGGTTTAGTAATCGCTCTTGTTCCTTTATAAACAGTGATTCAGCATCTTTCCTAAACTTGGACTGCAGATATATTTTTCTTGCCTTGGAGATCTTTTTATAATTTTTTTTTTACTACAGCACAGTAAGAAACATTTCACGACTCGATTTTAGTTAAAGCATCTCGAAGTAAAGGTTGGTGACACTTCTATAAGTGAACAGCGAAAGTAGAGCGAGGACAGAAGTTCTAGAAAGATGAGCATGATAATTAAGAGGTTCAAATCCCAGAACGTGATTTGAAGACCTTGACGTTTGTACATGAACTTTCTCATTCTTGTATCTTGGAGCACATGGTTACTGTGTGGTCATTTTCTGTGGCAATGTGAAATTCATTGATTCTTTTTCACACACACACACACACACACACACACACACACAGGACAACACACACACAAAGCGAACACACACAGCACACACACACACACATATATATAATTATATATAGATATATATTATTTATTATATATATATATATATATATATATATATAAGAGAATACCACAGGAAAATGATAGGCAAAAATCCAAGCGCTTTCGTCTTTAGTAAGACCTTGTCCAGAACGAATGAAATACAGTTGGAAAGAAAGTTCCTTGACAATGTCTTAGTAAAGACGAAAGCACTTGGATTTCTGCCCATCATTTTCCTGTGGTATTCGCTTGTTTTAATGAAGTCACGTCTAGGTCGATACAGGGCTTCACATTCGGTTTTAGTTCCTACCGAATCACCTAATCATGAGGTTGCTTCTTATGATCCTGCAAGCTATTGTTATGTGACCCCCCTCCGTCCACCCGTAACATCAATGCTTGTTTTACAGATATGTCTCCCAGACAGCCTGTGGAATACGACACCGTTCTTTGGTTTCGCTCCATTTTCAGCGTGAGAGATCAACAGCGACAAGAGATTGTATTTGAGACCTCTCTCTCTCAAAAAAAAAATCATTGTTAATTCGGTTCAGTTTCTTTATTTGTGTACTTGTTTCGCTAACTGTCTGTACAGATTTAATTAGTCAGTTACTGCTGTTATATATCACGCAGGCTTTTTTTATTGCATAAGAGGATGGCTAAATTTAAATTATGTTTATCTCTAAATCGAGCAAGCATATTAGAAAAGGTATTTCCAGTTCGAATGCCTTGCCTTTGAGCGACTTAATCGTTTCATGCAGTTGGAGGTGTCCTGTTTCATGAAGTTGAGGTATCCAACATGAAGATGACAACTCAAGAGTTATCAGCTTCAAAAAAAATTTTTGAAAACGGCAAAGACAGTTAATTATATTCCGTCCAGTGCAAGATTTTCAGCCAATCATAAAACCACGTTTCGAAGCCAGTTGTCACTTCACGACTATGAAAGTGGTGACGCATGTCAAAACGATTTTCTTAACGTGTGTCAGACTGATTGTGTGTGGGGGGAAGGGGGGGGGGGGGGGGGGGGGGGGGAGCGCAACGTCTCAAGTTGTCGTCAGCCAAATCAGCCGAAATGTCACCGCAATTAACCTTTACATAACAACCATTCAAAACTGTTTGCCACCCGCGTTTACTCCGAGTTGGCGGACTCGTTAGCTGAATAGAGATCCAATTTTATCTTTATAGACTAATTCCGTTGCAAATTTGACGACAATATAAACAAACGTCAGGCGTTCAAGGATGGATGGAGCGAGTCATAGAGATAAAAGCTCTAGGTGAGGAAAAAGTAGACTGAGAAACGACAAGATCTGTTGTTTTGGGAGAAATCGGCGACCAACGGGAGAGAGAGAACAGAGGTACCTAATCTCCACCTTGTGACCTGAGTGTGGACAGAACCTGAGGCAGTAGGCAATATGGTTTCTCTCTCTCTCTCTCTCGTATACAGATATATAGGGACAATACAATACTAAGAACAACTTCGGAATTAAATAAAAGCTGAGCCTTGGGTTTTGCATTAATTCTCTCTCTCTCTCTCTCTCTCTCTCGTGTACAGATGTATTGGGGCAGTGCAAAACTGAGAACAAGTTCGGAATTAAATACAAGCTGAGCCTTGGAGTTTGCATTAATACCCTCTCTCTCTCTCTCTCTCTCTCTCTCTCTCTCTCTCTCTCTCTCTCTCTCTCTTTCTCGTGTACAGATGTATTGGGACAGTTCAAAACTGAGAACAAGTTAGGAATTAAATACAAGCTGAGCCTTGGAGTTTGCATTAATACCCCCTCTCTCTCTCTCTCTCTCTCTCTCTCTCTCTCTCTCTCTCTCTCTCTCTCTCCCCTCATTAAAATGGCCAAACTTACCAGCCTTCTTCTTTTTTTCATACGCATTTCTCTCCAGGAGCAAATATGGAATCCGCGGCAACCAGAACTCGAACTCGAAATTTCAGCCTTATTCCTCTGGCGAGTGACCTCTGCCCCCCAGAAGAGAACCGTGCCCATTTAAAGTCTGCAAATGATGATGATGCCGATGTTGATGGTGATGCCGCTCCCTTCGCGCCTCTATCATTATCTGGAAGATTCCTCCCATAAACCTTAGTCAGTCATCCGAAGGAGTCGAACCGTCCGGGACTTTGGTTGAACTCTTACCGTTTCTGGAGTGTCATTCCACATCGGTCTAATTCAAATGCCTATCGGGCGAACTCGGCGGTAATGTGCCGAATTCATTGGTGAATAATCAAATTCAAGTGAATTCAAATTCCCAGTTGCCGAATTCAGATGTTCATTGATTAAGATCGAATGTTTATAGACTAAATCAAATGTCCAACGGCCGAATCCAAAGGTTCATCAACCGAAATCAAGCGGGCAGGGACCGAATTCAAACCTCCATCAACCGAATTTAAATGTCCGTCCGTTGACTGAATTCAAATGCTGATTCATTTGTTTCAAGTGTCATCGCCTTGGAACGGCACCGACCATTTCTGCACTTTTCCGCGTTTCGTGAATCGTCCGATTTTCTCACAGTCAGACTGGATTACTGTAAAGAGTTACAGTATTTTATTAACATTAACGTCTCTGTACCTTTGTTCTTTCTTTTCTTGCTGGCCGAATTAGGATTGTTCTACCATTTGTTGTCTGTAGAACAAGTCAAGAAGGTGGAGACGTTTAAGAAACAGAAGAACGCGAGATAAATTGGTGTTCCATGGACCGAAACCTATAATTTAATAACTATTACTGATATGGAGTGCATTTTTTTCTGTACTGCATTATATTATTCCTTATCATTGAACTTAATTTTACGGAAAGCTTTTTGCTTCACTGCTACGTATTACGAAATGCGCGCGCGCGCACACACACACACACACACACACACACACACACACACACACACACACACACACACACACACACAGACCAACAACAACAACAACAAACTCGGCGAGAGCTCACGCACGTGGATAATAGGAAGCAGTCGAGTCAGCCTCTCTCCAAACAAGGAGAACAGAAGGGTTGTCTTCGCATGTTAAATGTTATATATATTTTGAAATATTTTGTAAGCCTTTCCGGTAGTTAACCGAAATACTTCCGATTGTTCCCGGTCTCCATTGCTATGGCATTTTTATTACATTATTCTTATTTTATTTTAAGAATTATATTTTAAAATGGCGATTTATTTCGGCACTTTTATAAAAGTGACGCTGCTTGTTTTCATAAACAGAATTACTGAGACGTACTTTAAACTTTCCGTCACATAAATTTCTAAATTTTAGTCTTTTCTGTCATTCTTCCTAAAAAGTACTTGAATGTGGCACACGGAAGACGTGGCCGGATTAGAGAGCTACCGATCTCTGTTTTGCATATGGCGAAGATAACTTGTCATTGGCCGCCAAGCCAGGCCCAGCAGACTCCAAACCGGTTCATCTTTCCGAGCTGTGCCATTGCAAGAAATTCCCGCCGCTGTTGACCACCGCCTGACGAACGTGTAGAAATGGATATGTACATATTCGTATAGCTAATCTTACACTTTGGCTCTCACGCTTTATTGTGACACTGCCGCTCTTACAGGAATGCTAGTGTTAAAGGCAGAGGAGTGGGTGATTCCCTAACCCAAACTTCCCTTGATATCCCGACTTGGGCATGAGTCTAGAACTCATGGCTGATTTAACAGCTGTCGTAATGGTTGAGTTTTTTTCCCCTTTTTTTACCTGTGAAATTCTCATGGAATCGGCGTACTTCTTTCACCCTCTTGGATTCCATACTCATAGAGTATTTATTGTTCAAATAAATTAAAAATATGAACAGATTTGGACGTGAAAATAATCTTGGAATTTAAAGAACCGCTTTTGAAGTTACGTGCCAACTTCAGTGAGCCAGTAGTTTAATTTTGCTGCTACATTTCTGTTTGTATTTATCTTTTTTGTTTCCTATATCGTTTTACTATACTGTATGTATAATTACCTTAGTTATGTCTTAAATTTCTTACACTTTGGAATTTTAGTATAGGGGTTTGGTTACGAGTCACTGTTTTTTTTTTTTTTTTTTTTTTTTTTTACATTTGTTCCTCTTGAGTATTTGTACGTTTTAATAAATACAATAACAGTAATAATAATAAACTAAAGCAAATAAAAAAGAACATGTTTGCCCCCGTAAAAATACACATATCCAGCATATGCTTCTATTGTGTAGTGATAGAACAGATTAGCACGTCCACTGCACCACTACTTTCTCGAAATAAGAAAGACAAGCAAAACTAGTTCTGTTGGGTACCTGGGTGGGTGATCACCAGTGAATGCCAGATGCAGCCGGCGTAGAAATTCTGCTGAGCATCTGAAGGAGCATAGGAGCAATCATGAGCCTTGCAGCCTCACCTCAGAAATCAAGACTCCCATCAACCCCACCTCTGCCTTACTTCTTTCTTGGTGGTCTTGAGATTAACACCTCAACCATGTTAAAGATTAGAAATTTTACGAATATTAAGATACAGAATCAGTAATAGTTCACAGTGAGACTTTAGAAGTCAACGCAGTGAATTATTAAGTAGCAAAAGAAAAGATTAAAATTCAGGAAAGGCAGATATTCTGCCAATGACCGTTTCCCATTTTGGCAATAATTACCTGTGTAACTTTTAAGATTAAAGAAAGGTTGAAGCCTCTACTGATCAAACGAAAGGAGCAATAAATATTACTTAAACTTGTCATGGCAAATGTACAGTGTATTGATGTTAACGTCACTTGTGTACTTCTGATGAGTTATTAGTGCCACCTGGGAAGAGGCCTCTCGAAGCTTCCAGATCATTTACAAAGTCGACGCTTATTGGACAAAGTAGTATGAGATGTAACGTGCATAACCGATCACAAATTATTCCGTTTAATAGCGTAATTTGGAGTTTTAGTTGGTATTTATGCTTTATAGTCTAATAGACATTTTGAAGTCTTTATATAGACATTTCATCTTCTCTAAATGTATATAGAAAACTAAAAAAAAGAGATAATGCTAAGCAAAGAAAAATCAATAAAAACAGGATTTTCAGTATTTTCGATTAAAAAACGATATACATATATCTACGTACATATATATATTACATGCATGCAATACACAGACACATAATATATATATATATATATATATATATATATATATATATAATATATATATATATGTATATATATATCTTGGAGGAGGTATTTTTTTCGACTCTTAAAGAAAGTGCTTTAATTCGAAACTTGTTTGTCAGCTGAATGGATGAATCTCTTTTTTTTTCCTCTGTATCAAACCCAAAAGGGATAGGTTCGAATCCTGGTCGGGCCAAGTTCACTTGTCATATATAATTCATTTTAGAGTTTAGTGAATTCGGTGTTAAAGGGGTGTTTGTAGCTTGAAAGATATATATATATATATATATATATATATATATATATATATATATATACATATATATATATACACATATATATATATATGTATGATATATAGTAGATATACATATACATATATACATACATACACACACATACACACACACATATATATATATATATTCTTCTTCCTAGCTTAAACCCATTTTTATATGGGGTCGCCATTGCGAATGAGTCGTCTCCATCGATGTCACGACTCATTTCATTGGTTTTTGCGTGGGTTTTTACAGTCGGATGCCCTTCCTGACACCAACCCTCCCTATTTATCCGGGCTTGGGACCGGCACCCATTGAGGCTGGCTTGCCCCCACAGGAGGCTAGATTACACACACACACACACATTACACACAGACACACACATATATATATATATATATATATATATATATATATATATATATATATATATATATATATATATTTATTTGTGTGTGCGAAGAAGTAAAAACAATCTCTATAGCACTTGCGGGGAAACAGTTATAGCACGTGTTATTGAATTTAAAATAATGAGAAAATTATTGATCCTGAAGGTTTTAGAACGAGAAATAAAAAAAAATAAATAATAAACGGAGACTAAAAGCATCCTGCAGGTAGCACATCAGGCAACATACCCTTGAACGCGGCTTTTGCTAAAGTACCTTTGAAGAACATTGCATAGATTATGCGGCCAAGAAGCAAAGCCCATTTCGCACTCAAAAATATGAGAAGAGTTGTATGGTCGCCATCTGATTTTATGCAAATGTATAGGACATAATCATAAATAAGTGGTATGCGAGTGCGCAGGGACGCTCGTCAATTTCGATTGCTTTGTGCACACACGACTTTTATAGTTGAGTGTCGTTACTTTTTTGAATGTCGATATAAATTAGTAGTTATCCAGGTCGTTTGCTAGTTGGTTGGATATTCTTGGAGTTCTCTCTCTCTCTCTCTCTTTTTTGGTGTGTATGTGTGATGGAGTTGGTTATGCGTCTAGGATGTACGACTGAAGTATGATTAACACTTTCTTGACAGAACGATTTGTATTAATGGAACTGAATGATTTATGCGCCTAATTATTGTTCCTGGTAGTACGTCAAGGAGCTCTTAACAGCCCAGAATATATACCCAACGAAATTTATATATATATATATATATAATATATATATATAATATATTAATATCTTATATCTATATATATATACTATATATAAATGTTTTGTTTTTGTGTAGTCTTTCTTTTAGGCAATTTTCCATAAGTGCCAATGCACAATTGGCATCTATCAAAAAAGGTAACTATTCTATATTTATCTGTAAGTGTTAAATTCAAGGTTGAAGTTTTAAGGGGATGGGTAAATATTCGTTCTGTCGCTTCTTTTATTTATTGTTAAAGTAGACAGCTGTTTCTCCTGTAGTAACTTACGGCTATCATCAGGGCTATACTTGATCGGCAGTATATAGACGAGAACATCAAGAAATCTATTAATAACAGGAATAAAAAACGCAAATGATCAAATGACTTTCACAGATTACAAAAAGCGAGACTATGATGCTTCTGCCATGAAGCTTCACAAGACTTGATCTTCCTGCTTAGAAGAGTCCTCTGCTGACTTCTAGCCATTTATTTTCTATTTATTTATTTATTTATTTATTTATTTATTTATTCTTTTGCCCAAAGTAGTATTCTGTAGGAGAGCACTGCTGAGTCTTAATTTGCCCCAGCCTGGTAACCTCTCTTGTGATGAGAAACATCACCACCTCCAGGGGATCTAGGGCCAGCGTAATTCCCAAATTTAAATTCCGAGGAAGCGTGGAAGGCTGTCAATACGAGCAACTTTGGTCACGAAGTGGTCCGAAGATCCAGTCTTACGAAGCTTATTGGATGAGCTTTTCTTAGTCTTGTAGCATTTGGTTATTTTACCTTGTTTTCTGATTTGTTGAATTTACTTGTTCTTTTTAATTATGGGGGGGGGGGGGGGTGTCTGGGGGTGGGGGGGGGGTTAGGGGTGAGTCTTAGGTTCAATGAATTTCTTTTATTGTACTCCCTTAGGTAATGGAATGTTGTTCCACTTTGGATATAATAGTGCTACTGATACCACACGTGCTTAAGCACTTAATGAAAATATAAGAAAAGCTAGATTAATATATAATATATATATATATATATATATATATATATATATATATGTAAATTGTCATAAGATATCAAAAAGTACCATTTTGGGTGAGAATTAACGATGCATAATTTTTTTTTTTTAACACGGTCGGCTTCTTGTTTTAGAAAAGTTTGTGTAGGTCTTCTTGTAAAACTTGCTCGTTTCTCTTTGGATAGAAGATATTTATGGGTTGCAGTAGCCGTCAAATTCACCTTTTGTATTAAAAGACTGGTTTTGGGTTTAGTCCTTAAGCGGCTGCGAGCTGTATGACCATGGATTTATTGAAGCTTCTTGTAGTGTAACAGTAAGTTCAGGCTCTTCAACAGCTATTTACCATGTCTACTTTTTGTATATTAATTTTTTTTTCTGTGAAGACAAGTTAAAAATGGACTATTGCTTCGTTGAGCCGGTCTAGCAGGTGCTTCGTCTTGCCTTGTTTGTCTGTCTGTGTGATATGAGCCCGTTCAAATGAGAGGCCTGGCTCTAGTTTATGCGCTTTAATTTAAATTTACTTAAACAGGGGACGTTGATTGACGGAATGTAATTTACTGTTCATTGTTGGTGGAATCTAATATCCTTTTTTTCTCTCTCTCTCTCATCTTCATCCCAGAGAACCAAAATGATATTAATTCATCATAATCATCTTAATATACTGTACTTTTTGCTGAAGACCTGTGATAAACCAAGGGATTATATTTCAACCGAAAATCGTACAGAATTCAAAATGTTATTTCCTTTGGCAGATTTCGATAATTGTGTGTCCTTGATTTAGATATATTCTACCTTTTTAATGTTTTGCAATAGTCTTATCTGTATGTGTGTAGGCGAAAAGTCGTTGGTATATGTATGATTAACCGCTTAAGATGAGGTAATATAGGAATAACTTGTCTGTCTAGCTGGAAGTTTTCTACTTAGGAAGGTCAGACGTTTACTTAGAAATTTATTAAGTTAGGCTCCTATTGGAGGCTTGAAAAATATTTGCGAGTTTACCAGAGATTTGTGGAAAAAACAGATTGCTTGTCTTAACTTTGACTGGCTTGTTTATTTACCTTGAGACATCATGCTGGCCTTTTAACTTTTTCCTGTTGAGGCCAATGATGGGTTGCTTCAAAATGAAACTGATCTTGCTTTTTAAATTTTTAATATTCTTTTTATTTGTTCAAATTTCGGTTCTCTTTTGAGTTTTGAAATGTTTCCAAATCTCAGAGTGAAATTAACTGACATGGAAATTCTCATTATAAATAGAAACCGCTTTCCTATGTTTACTTGTTATTGTTTAAACTGAAGTTTGTCAGGTTTTGTAGCTGTTACACCAGTTTAACCTTTTATAAAATAATAAATAAATAAATAGAAAGACAACCTATACATTCCCGCCATCTAACGATTCAGATCAGTTGGATTCACCCACACTATCGTAAAGGGGCAATTAATGATTCAGTAGAAATCACATGCTGATTTAACTGACCTCTTTGGACGTCTCGGAGCGTCGTCGTAGCCCAGTGCTTTTAACTCCAGACTTCTCTGGCGTGCTGCAAGAGTCAGTAAATTTTTATTTTATTTTTACGAAACAGAAGTGTTTAATTGCTATTCTTGCGGATTTTATGGTTGTATGGTAACCTATTTCACGTCATTTTAGTGTAAATTCCTTAATACATCGATAAAAATTCACGATGAGTCCCTTGTACCAACTTTAACTTATGAAAAACCTTGACGAAAACATTGAGAAAGTCAAGTCTAGACGCCGGGTGCTCTGTTAAAAACAGAGAACACGATTCTATGAAAAAGGATTTGTTTTTTCGTATCTAACGGGCGTGTCCTAATTACTGAAAAGATCTGTTGTTTCAAATTGATACTCTGATTCGCCATCAAGATGATCTCCATTCCTTTTTATCAGTGTTCCTTGTAACGTAGACGAGAGGGTGTTTTCCTTCCATCACCCTTTGGGTAAGCAGTTTCATCACGTTTAATTATCCTTTCTCTTTCAGCCTCGTGATTACCGTTGGCCGAACCCTAGATTGTTAACTGAGTAACCGTATCTTTAATTGAATCTGACCAAGATTGCTGATGAAAATGGAAAGATAGCCTTTTGAACTTGACCTTCGTTCGATAGGGTAAGATAACGTTCCAGAGAGAGAGAGGAGAGAGAGAGAGAGAGAGAGAGAGAGAGAGAGAGAGAGAGAGAGTGGGGGCGTCCCTTTCCCTGTCTTCAAAAATACGCAGGAAATAGCTGCGCTGTATTTAAAAATAAGTAGTGTGTCGAGCTTTGGATTTCAACGGAGGACGGGACCTGTTCCCTGAATGAAGGGCTTTGTTGAGGGCCGACGTGACACTCCAGTATCAACAGAGTTGGGACTGTCGTGGTGGTAGGCCTAGGCTTCGAAAGGGCTCTGGTTGTCTCCCGTGCGTTGAAGGGTTTCTGAACCGATAAACTTGAAAAGGAGAAGAGAATTGGAAGGATATTTATTTATTTTATTTCTACCCGTTTATTTGAGGTCGAAGTTGCTTTCAGGGAGGTCGTCGCTTATTGTCTTGACATTCCCCAGTGAGGTTCAGTGTCAAGGTTTTAGTGTGGTTGGGTTTGGTTTTCTCTCTTCATAGCAGCATCCAAGAGATAGAGGAATGTCCGTTTTGTTGTTCAATGAATCGGAATGGTTTTATGGTTTTGTCGCTCATCCAGTTGTAAAGTCCCTCAGACTGTAAGAAAAACTAATTCACATTGTTATTTTGAAATATTGCTTAGCGTTTTCAGTCAAGAACCCGTTTGTATTGTCATTGGTCAGTGGGGAATTTATTCTAGTTTACAGCTGTTATAATCGAATCTGTAACAGTTGTTGAGCTCTGCACGAATATAATCGCTAATCCCAGGAGCCTCTTTTTGGGGACTGTAAGTTACAAGTCATGGTTCCTGATGATGATGATCCCCACAAAAGTGATTTTCTGATCACCAAGGTTTTGTTTGTTTATGTCTTCTCTTTCCTTTTCCTATGTGGATCCATCTCTTCCCCGCCTCTTCTCCTTTATCACCCCACTGTAGGTATAACTGAAGGGTGGTTACAGTGTCTCCTTGGGCTCTTAACTACACCAACCTTTAAGCCTTTTACTTTACCTCCGTTCCCGTTTCCTTTCTTCAGTCTTGCTGTCTAGCCTGTAACTAGTATTTCTCTGTGCAGCTGTGAGGTTTTCTCCCATTTCCACCTTGAGATCCTTGTACTCTATGTATGCCCGTTAATTTCAGGACATCTTTATCTTGCTGTCCAACCACTCTGACGCCCGCTTTTTGTTGTTTTAAACTTTGAGTGGCCGAAAGTGGCCTAGTGCTTAGTCGATAGACTAAATTTAAAAAAAATTTAATTCTTACTTTCATTGTCTTATTTCTTAGTAACCAACACCATGTCAAACTCACTCTCTCTCTCTCTATATATATATATATATATATATATATATATATATATATATATATATATATATATATATATATATATATATATATATATCAAGTATAAAAGGCCCATGAAAACACTCAGGTGTAAAGGGCCCTTTATACTTGAGATATATCCTGTTTTAACAGAGGAATTTATTTTCATATATATATGCTATTATATATATGTATATATGTGTGTCTGTTTACTCTACATTCATCTACCTATTTGTCTGTCTGTGTGCGCCTTTAACCCATCTATATATCCACCCAGATTCTGCCAGATATCAGTTATTTTTCCAAATTTTGTTATTTCCCCCTTTTTTATGGTATCGTGGCTTAAGTTTCATTCTTCAATTTATGATTCATCTCGAGACCATTCGGTTTGATAAACATTACTCTTCTGTCAGTTATATATGAGGTGGAGAATTCGCAGACTATCGAGTCTGACTTTTGTTTATGGAAGTTGATATGCAGACAAGCACCTACTAAAAGTATGTCTAGGAGGCCAAGGTCAGATGGTAATTGAAAGCTCGCGTTTATGGGATCCATGAGCATATTGTTGTTATGATTACTATATTTCACTGCACTTAATGTTGAAAGTTTATTATTATTATTATGAGCTTGTTGGCGTGCGCTACGAGTGCTGGAACTCGGCGCTGCTGTCTCCCCTTCCCTCCCAATGCCCAACCTACCCCGCCCCCACCCAGGGCGAACAAACAAACAGAGGGTGGATGTCTCCCCTACCATGCCGTTCACCTAGCATATCGGCGCCAATCCGGGGTGGACAAACCGGTTTGTAAGGGGTGAGTGGCTGTGTCATGTCTCCTACGATTTTTCATTATTATTAATCTTCAGACTACAATCAAATATGAGATGGTATACTACTTATAATAATGTAGATTTTTTGTATTATTATGGATTTTGAACAAGTTCATATTGAAGTGTTCCTGAAGGACCCTCTGCGTAATATCTCAAACTACCAGGCCGGGAGATGAACCGAAACCAAGAAATTACGAAATTTCTTATCGTATCCTATACCACCGTAAATTACTGATTTTGTGTAGAGAGAGAGAGAGAGAGAGAGAGAGAGAGAGAGAGAGAGTACTTGCTTGATAACATCAGATCTTTGTCAGGGAAAAATTATGGTTACAGAGTTCAGATCATGTGAATAGAAAATAGAACATTTTATTGCCTTAGTTCATATAGAAAATATTTCAGGCAAAGACAAGTGGTTACCAGAGAATGGAAGAAGAATAAAGAAAAATGTGAAATAGATTGTACTTTTAGTCATCGCTTTCCACTGAATTCCCCCTAAATAAAACTTATTATTATTATTATTATTTTATTAAAAGTAATGGCTACTTCAGCAGCGTTACACTTGTAGAGATTCTTCTCTATTTTGCGAATAGCGGCTTTTTCAGTGCTACTTAAACAGGCTAGTAGAGCGCCTATAGAGGTCATGGTAAAAATACAGGGTCAAAAATAGGTGTATATATTTGAATTTTACAGATAAACTATGATACCATAGTCATCAAAGTCATTAACGATTTTCTCTCTCTCTCTCTCTCTTCTCTCTCTCTCTCTCTCTCTCTCTCTTTCTTAAAGCGAGCTTTCGTCTGGAGCTGCCAGACATCCTCGGGCTGGGAAGCTGAGGGTGGACTGATCTTGGTGCGGACCGTGCGGTGTCCGTCCTCCTTATATCTGTGGTTGACAGCAGGGGGTCTGCCCCATGCTTGTCTCCTATTGGCTGGTGGCGGTGAGTCTTGTTTCATTGGCTGCCTGAGCCAGGTCTCAAGCCACTTTCTTCGGGCCGATGGTTGCGTTGCAGCATATCCTGCAGCCGCCTGGACCTCCTAAGCGGCGCTGTAACATTGATGGGCGTTGCGCTACGCTGTGGGACGTCACGGCTACTTTGATTTCCATCGGCTGCAGGAGTACCTCGTTCGGGGGCGTTGTCATCCATAGAGTTGTCATGATCGGTGGTGTCATTGTTGGTGGCAGGTCTTCTCATACTCGTAGGGAGGAGAAATTCTTCCTGCGTCGTATTCAGAGTAGGTTTTATTTGCTGGATGAGTAGCGCCTCCAGCAGGCGCAACCGACGGGCATCAGGGGCCTTCCCGATGATCTTCGTGTTCTTTATGATGACATCTCGGGAGATGGCCTCGTGATGTTTGGTGCGGGCGTGATTCTTTATAGCCCCCCTCTTGGCGTGGCACGAGAGTCTCTTCGACAGTCGCATGGTAGTTCATACCTACGTAGGCGCCGCTGCATTCGCGGACTGGGCATGTATATTGGTACACTACATGCGTCTGCTTCAGGGGTTCTCGTACCTGTGGAGAGGGGTTATTTTTCATATAAGATCGCGCGTCCTCCGATTCTGGTAATATATGATTAGGTCGATATTCTTGGTGTCGTCAGTCGGGGATACATTATTGGAAATAATTTTCTTAATGGCGTCCTCTTCTTCACGGTAATGGGAACTCATGAAGGCTTTGTAGTACAGCTTGATATTATCCTGGGGGCGGGGCTGCGGGCTCTCACTACCGTACCATTTCTCCAGGGCTGTGCGGACTTCCTTGCTGATTAATTTATTTGAGTACCATTATTCACAAGTACTTGGGAGGCGCGGTCGAGTTCCTGGTGAGTGTCCTGCCATGGTTGAGCAGTGGGAGAGGGCCCTCCTGACGAAGGCCCTGACGGTGGTGCTTTTGAATCTGGCGGGGCACTCGCTGTCTCCGTTGAGGCAAAGTCCTAAATTGGTTTTCTTTGTGTAGACTGAAGTACGGAGACCGTCTTCCGTCTTGCTTACAAGGACGTCGAGGAAGGGGAGCCGATCGTCGGAGCTGCGTTCGACTGTGTAATTCAGCACACTACTACACTGCTGAAATGCTTGACGGAGGGCTTCTACCTCATCCTCGGCGTCGACTTGCACAAAGATGTCGTCAATATAACGTCCATATCTGCGGGGTTGCTGCATCCTGGCGAAGACCCGTTCCTCCACGGTGCCCATATAAAAGTTAGCGAAGAGAACCCCCAGTGGGGAGCCCATCGCCACGCCGTCCTTTTGGCGGAACATCTGCCACGGTGGGTGGAGAAAGGGGCCTTCTTGGTGCATATCTCCAGCAGCGTACGGAGCGAGGCTTCCGGTATGTTGAGGGGCGCCGTCGACTGATTCCTGTAGACACGATCAAGGATTATATCTATGGTTTCGTCGACAGGCACGTCCCGAGTCGTACAGCCTCAGTCTTCGGCAGAGTTCTTAGAAGCCATCAAGGACGCCCCTGGTACCGGGATTATCGCCTCGCTGGATGTAGAGTCCCTATTTACGAACGTGCCTGTCGACGAAACCATAGATATAATCCTTGATCGTGTCTACAGGAATCAGTCGACGGCGCCCCTCAACATACCGGAAGCCTCGCTCCGTACGCTGCTGGAGATATGCACCAAGAAGGCCCCTTTCTCCACCCACCGTGGCCAGATGTTCCGCCAAAAGGACGGCGTGGCGATGGGCTCCCCACTGGGGGTTCTCTTCGCTAACTTTTATATGGGCACCGTGGAGGAACGGGTCTTCGCCAGGATGCAGCAACCCCGCAGATATGGACGTTATATTGACGACATCTTTGTGCAAGTCGACGCCGAGGATGAGGTAGAAGCCCTCCGTCAAGCATTTCAGCAGTGTAGTGTGCTGAATTACACAGTCGAACGCAGCTCCGACGATCGGCTCCCCTTCCTCGACGTCCTTGTAAGCAAGACGGAAGACGGTCTCCGTACTTCAGGTTCTACACAAAGAAAACCAATTTAGGACTTTGCCTCAACGGAGACAGCGAGTGCCCCGCCAGATTCAAAAGCACCACCGTCAGGGCCTTCGTCAGGAGGGCCCGCTCTCCCACTGCTCAACCTGGCAGGACACTCACCAGGAACTCGACCGCGCCTCCCAAGTACTTGTGAATAATGGGTACTCAAATAAATTAATCAGCAAGGAAGTCCGCACAGCCCTGGAGAAATGGTACGGTAGTGAGAGCCCGCAGCCCCGCCCCCAGGATAATATCAAGCTGTACTACAAAGCCTTCATGAGTTCCCATTACCGTGAAGAAGAGGACGCCATTAAGAAAATTATTTCCAATAATGTATCCCCGACTGACGACACCAAGAATATCGACCTAATCATATATTACCAGAATCGGAGGACGCGCGATCTTATTATGAAAAATAACCCCTCTCCACAGGTACGAGAACCCCTGAAGCAGACGCATGTAGTGTACCAATATACATGCCAGTCCGCGAATGCAGCGGCGCCTACGTAGGTATGACTACCATGCGACTGTCGAAGAGACTCTCGTGCCACGCCCAAGAGGGGGCTATAAAGAATCACGCCCGCACCAAACATCACGATGGCCATCTCCCGAGATGTCATCATAAAGAACACGAAGATCATCGGGAAGGCCCCTGATGCCCGTCGGTTGCGCCTGCTGGAGGCGCTACTCATCCAGCAAATAAAACCTACTCTGAATACGACGCAGGAAGAATTTCTCCGTCCCTACGAGTATGAGAAGACCTGCCACCAACAATGACACCACCGATCATGACAACTCTATGGATGACAACGCCCCCGAACGAGGTACTCCTGCAGCCGATGGAAATCAAAGTAGCCGTGACGTCCCACAAGCGTAGCGCAACGCCCATCAATGTTACAGCGCCGCTTAGGAGGTCCAGGCGGCTGCAGGATATGCTGCAACGCAACCATCGGCCCGAAGAAAGTGGCTTGAGACCTGGCTCAGGCAGCCAATGAAAACAAGACTCACCGCCACCAGCCAATAGGAGACAAGCATGGGGCAGACCCCCTGCTGTCAACCACAGATATAAGGAGGACGGACACCGCACGGTCCGCACCAAGATCAGTCCACCCTCAGCTTCCCAGCCGAGGATGTCTGGCAGCTCCAGACGAAAGCTCGCTTTAAGAAAGAGAGAGAGAGAGAGAGAGAGTGAAAGGGATAGAGAGATAGAGAGAGAGAGGAGAGAGAGAGAGAGAAAATCGTTAATGACTTTGATGACTATGGTATCATAGTTTATCTGTAAAATTCAAATATATACACCATCATTTTGACCCTGTATTTTACCATGACCTCTATAGGCGCTCTACTAGCCTGTTTAAGTAGCACTGAAAAAGCCGCTATTCGCAAAATAGAAGAATCTCTACAAGTGTAACGCTGCTGAAGTAGCCATTACTTTTAATAAAGTATGCTTGAGAGAGGGTCTGCTTCCTAAGTACACTATTATTATTATTATATTATTATTATTATTATTATTATTATTATTGAGGTACTTCTTCCCCTTACTCTTATACCCTTCTATCTTTCAGAAGAATATTTTATAGCTTGTTAAGGACCAAAGACCCACTATTTTTTTTAGGGCATTGAGTTGCCCGCCTTATTGGTCTCTTCAAGAACTCTTACACACCTTTTTATATAATCGTAATTACCTTTTAGAGACGAAGGGACTACTAATCATTTTGTATTCTAGATCAGTCAAACTCTGAAGATTCATTTTAGTTTAAATAACTTTAAAAATAATCCACTTCAAGATATTTAGCAAGGATCCCTGAGGATATTCCCTTCCCACCGTAACTTGTACAGTAAAAAAACATTTGCAATAATATTTTCATAAGTGATGAAATATTCATTAGAAGAGAACACATCCTGGAATAGAGAACCGCAAATTAACTATTGATCTAGCCAAAATTAGAGTTGGTCGTTTGACTGTCAACTCTATCTAAAATAATGTTTTGAATTTGCAGCAAACTAAAGTCTGGTGTGAACTTTTAAACGATACAGTGATTCCTGAAACCCAACAAAGCCAGAGAATGAAATTTGATAGCTTTTTCAAAGCAAAATTTCTGGGAGGCTGCACTGCGAAATTGCGTACAGTTTTCACTAAGCCATTAGGACAGTCGAATATTAAAAAAAAAGAAAAATTTACACACCACACACACACACAAACACGGAATTCATCTGGAGTTTTGGATGGTTTGCCGTTTCAACTAGTATTATTCCTTTTTATGTCTCTGACAAAAGCTATCTTTTTGACATATGGTTTAGCAAATGACTGCTCTTAATACAATGAGAAACGCATAGGGGCAATCTCATCCTAGGGTCAGAGGTAGGGATGAAGAAGTGCTTTGTACAGTGAAGGGCAACCGTTTATTAGAAATTGGTAAAACGTTCATTCAGACGTACTAACTATACCCTATCGCCATCCACACACAGCGCAACCTGACATATTCCAGAGGTAATTGGTGGTCAGTGGTCACCATCATCCAGTTATCACCCAGCATGGTGTGGAGGTAGGTTGCTAAATGGCGGTTATAATACCCATTGGGTAGTATAGTACGATGGTGCTAGCATTCATCGGGTAGGGATCCTCTCTCCCCATACCTAGGCCTCACATACTTTGTCCTACTTAAAAGATATTTCCGTCACACCCCAAAAAAGTTAACAAAAGGACATTAAAAAACCTATGGCACACAAAATTGTCAAAACAATGGGGTATGAAGTGTCGGGGTAATGAATGCAATGTCATTCGTGTGGCTAAGGACATGGAGGTCCTACGGGATTCAACGTTCCTAAGAGAGAGAGAGAGAGAGAGAGAGAGAGAGAGAGAGAGAGAGAGAGAGAGAGAATAAAACATGTAACATTCGAATTATTCTGGGAACTGACTCCCACAGTGTTTGCTGGTAAGGGATCATTTTACTTGTAAATGCTGTAAGTATTACTAAAGAAGCAGTATTATCGGCCACCTATCTTTACTACTTACTACCAGTGTCATTGGTTACAATCACCCCCCTCCCCACGCCCTCTCTCTCATCTCTCTCTCTCTCTCTCTCTCTCTCTCTCTCTCTCTCTCTCTCTCTCTCATTTCTATCTTATCTCCCTCTCAACCTCCCCCACTCATTAGCATAGTTTATCTTCATTCCCATTCAGTGCCCCAAGATTGAATATCACGAAACTTTCCAGCAGTATGAAAGGAGAATTGTTAAACTGCTATCCAATAAGATCTCAGGTTACTTAATTTCAGGTATGATCTCTGACCCAGAGATGTTCATTGTAGCCTTACGGTTTTGATAAGTCTTGGAGAACCGATTCAGCCTCGAGACAAATGCTGGGTTTTGTGTTGTGGATATATATATATATATATATATATATATATATATATATATATATATATATATATATATATATATATATATATATATATATATATATATATATATATATATATATATATATACACACACACACACACACACACATATATATATATAATATATATATATATATATATATATATATACATATATATATATATATATATATATATATATAGTATATATATATATATATATGTGTGTGTGTGTGTGTGTGTGTGTGTGTGTATAACTGAATCACGAAAGTTTGAAACGTGATAAATGCATAAATAAAGGTATAAGCCACGAAGGAAAGATAAACACTGGGGTAGCTACAAGGTCTTCGAGTCGACGTCCTTTACTTCTATATTAAATGCTTAGTGAAATCCATTATGACGTCTATTTCATAATTTTATTCTTAGTACGCTTGAGCCATATCAGCTTGTAACTTCTAGATATTCCCACAAAACCAACAGCCGTATTCACAGACAAGTCAAACTAGAGAGCGCGCGCCGATTTTTACTCCGGCCAAAATTCATCAACAAATGACAGACAGACTCATATTATCCTAGCTCCAACATAACTCCTCCTACGAGACGTTACATTACATATATATATATATATATATATATATATATATATATATATATATATATATATATATATATGCATAATGTAACGTCTCGAAGGAATAGTTATGTTGGAGCTAGGATAATATGAGTCTGTCTGTCATTTGTTGATGAAATTTGACCGGAGTAAAAATCGGCGCGCTCTCTTAGTCTGACATGTCTGTGAATATGGCCGTTGGTTTTGTGGGAATAACTAGAAGTTACAAGATGATATGGCTCTAGTGTACTAAGAATAAAATTATGAAATTGACGTCTTAATGGATTCCACTAAGCAGATAATATAGAAAAGAGACAGAGAAGTGAACATTCCCTCGAAGCCTAAATCCCCGACGAGATGACACAGATAAGAAAACCGCCAATTCGGATGTTTGTGTTGTGGGCCGTACCTGCTTTGTATGATAAAGCGTTAGCATCGTGGCCCTACCCAGCCTACCTGCTCAAAATTAAGCCTTCGTAAACATACGCTAAGATAGTCCTTAAGGATATAGGATTTCTTTGGGGATCAGGTGACGGTCGAGCGTTCTTAGCCTAAGACGGCGTAACTCTAGAATATTTGGGTGAGTTTTGGGTGCGTCTCCATTTCCGATTTTGTTTGCGAAACCCTACACGAAGGACGTTGGCGTTCGAAACCTATTAGGACGTGTTTGCTGTATTCATTTAAGTCTAAAATTATCAGGTAGAAAATAGGTCTTAAGTCTCATTCATTGGTAACAGAGTTCTTATTAAACAAGTGTTTTGCTTGTGCACATTTGTTTGATAAAATCTTAAGAATGATGCGTGAAAGGGAGTGGCAAGGTTTTAAAAATGAATAACATGCTCTACGAGGAACTTGGGACTCGGTCAACCAACCGATTCGGTATTGTTCAACCCAACATTATACTGCCGAGTATGCAATGAAGGGTTTTGGAATGAAGAGCTAATTCAATTCGTATTGTTCCTCTTCTCTTTTCGTTATATTTTTCTGAATTTAGCTATTTGCTTTCTTCAGTTTTCATCTCAAATAGCTCCTTTTATTCTGTTGAAGCTTCATTTAAAAAAGATTTTTTTTATAGCTTCTATATGGTTATATTGTATTTTTGTGAGCGTCTGAATATTTAATTTTTCCGTCTTTCATCTTTCAGTATTTCAATTTTTTCTATTTTTCTACTATTTCTACAAAGAATTAGAAAAAAATTACATTACTGATTTTTCTCGTACAGTAGATACTTGTTTCATTTTAATTTTAATTTTTCTGCTGGTTCATTATAGCAATGAGTTTTCTACTTGAACCGTTCTATACTTCGAGTTCATTACCTGAAATGTATTACTTTTTGGTATGTTTTCATTTTGTGGCATGCACTTGGTTTTTTTGTATTTTCGATATACCTAATTTTTGTATTCAATCGATTTACCTCAAAAAAGCAATTTATACTGTTCCTTTGTTAAAAGGAATGAAAAATAAGATATATTACATTACTATTGTTGGAAAAAAGTAATTTGTACCGTGCCATCGTTAAATAAATGACAAATAATGTATATTGCATTACTATTGTTGAAAATAAAAAAAACTAATTTGTACTTTGCATTCGTAAAGTCAGTCATTATTTTTAAACTCGTGAGTAACAATTGTATGTATAAGAGATTTTTTTTTGATGCTTTATATTTCATAAGTGATCTACAACTTCGTTTTGAGTCGTGTAGTGAAAATATATGTATGCATGTATGTATGTAAGCATTTATTTATATAGTTATTACTCTCATTGACCTAGCTGGCTTTCGTGGCATGTGACCCACTGACGTTGGCACGCAACTATCGTATGTTATTTATTATTTGAATTGTTTAATGGGGTGAAAACATACTTAGATCTGAAGACCAGTCTTAGTGATACACACCGTAGGGGGATAGTGCCGTCGGTGCGCCTCACTTGGTGCACTGTGTAGGCATTGCGTAAGGTTCTTTGCAGCGTCCCTTCGGCCCCTAGTTGCAACCTCTTTCATTCCCTTTTCTGTCCCTCCGTTCATATTACCTTTCTCCCATCTAACTTTCCACCCTCTCTTAACAAATGTTTCACAGTGCAACTGCGAGGTTTTCCTCCTGTTACGCCTTTCAGACGTTCTCATTGTCCCATTTCCTTTTCAGCGCTGAATGACCTCATAGGTCCCAGCGCTTGGTCTTTGGTCTAAATTCTAAAACCCAACCCAATCTAATCTTAGTGATACAGGCAAAACTTCAGTACCAAAGTATAGGAGAGAGCTCTCCGTGTCTCCAAAAGCCACATGAAGAGAGCCCCTTTGGAATTTTTACCTTAAGAGCAAGTAAACCTCGGACTTACTTATCGTGATGGTCACCTGTTCCAGGTGGGACATCGCCAATTAGTCGCTTTCCACCTGCTAAGATCTACTCGTGGTCACCCACCTAATGAGTTCCTCAGATACTTGTGGTGTTCTCTGGTCTGGAAATGAGTTTTATCGCCATTCATAAAAAAAAAGCAAAAAAGTATCGTTAATGCCGTAAGGTTTAATTCCTCGAGCACTCGAGGTGTATCGGGGTGTCACGGGAGGTTTGTGAATGGCGTAAGATATCCTGAATCTTTCTTAATCAGCCAAAACCTGTCCTACACAGAAAGTTCTCCAGATAAGAAAAACAGCCCAGTTTGGTCTTTTCTTGTTTCATCTTGCGCGCATCGCAGTTTCGTTTTTTCATATAGGCGTGCCTCGTGAGTTTTCATTTCAACCGTTTTTGTAACATTTAGTTTCATTTTTGCAGCACACTTAAAATTTTTTTTTACACCATTTAACTTGAAAGAAAACTCATTATCACATGAGCCAATGAAATGGAATAATAAATCCACAATAATAAGTCTGTTTGATTTTGATCCTTGACAAGGAGGACCGTGCTTTCTGCTTTTTATATATTTAAATAAAAAAGTCAACAGACATATTATTGTGGATTTACTTTTCCACCATTTTATTGATAAAAAATTGAATTTTACATTTTAATTTCGTTTCCCAGTCGTATTTGTATGGATTTTTCTGTACCTGTCCAGTAATTTGATGCTAAAAACTAATGCCGTTTTCTCTTGAGATACTGAAGTTCGTGATTCATTTCCGTATTGCCGTGTAAATTGAGTTATTGCTTTTATCAACTTTGTGAATAAAAAGGTGCTCGTTTGACTCTTAGGAAGAGCTCATGTAATTATTTTTATGAATAAAAAACGAAATAACTCTTAAGTAAAAACAATCAAACAACCAATTATAGCGCATTGGTTTTCTCGTATGCAGGAAAACTTCTCAAACGATTAGTACAAATATCACTTTCTCATATTCAGTGGCGAATTTATTATTGTATATTCACATCTTTTCGAATGGATATTGTGTTCACATTGTACACACATTTCCAGCCGTTTAACGTCAAAATGAACAAACTACGTTAGATGGCATCTGCACCTAGTGCCCAAAAGTTAAGCTGCTTATTTTCCATTTAGACGTTAATCACTAGAATGTCGAAGTAATCCAACGGACGGAGAAGCTTCCTTATAATCCTGTTCTGTAGAGGCTCGTGACCGTCCTGCCTCCGCTCTCTCGGTCATGTAGTGTACGTTAGGACTGACAGCCACATAGATGTTATGTAGAAGTCGTCAGTTAGAGGATCTACCGGTCTAGTCAGGTTCTCACGTCCTTTGCTTCCAGCATTTGGAATTTTTTCCTTCTTCTTTCCAGAATTACGTCACTGCTCACCTCGGCAGTTGCCACGTCCTTCATTTCCAGAATACGGAATTTTCTGCCTTTATCTGTTTCCAGAATTATGTCCTCTGTTCGTCTTGACAGTATGCAATACCCTTCACTTCCAAAATGTGCAGCTTACTGCCTTCAGCTTTCCAGAATTGTGTCCTCTGCTCATCTGGACAGGCTCTCGTGTCCTTTATTTCCAGAATGTGGGATTTCTCCCTTCTTTCCAGAATTATGTCCTCTGCCCAATCTGGACAGGCTCTCATGTCTTTCACTTCCAGAAAGTCTAATTTACTGCCTTCTTCTACTTTCCAGAATTATGTCCTCTACTCGTCTGGAAAGTATGCCATAGCATTCATTTTCAGAATGTGGAATGTGCTCATCTATTCATTCTCTCAGAACATGCAATTTTCTGCTTTCATCTATATCCAGAATTACATCTACTCGTCTGGAAAGTCTGTCATATCTTTCGTTTCCAGAATATGTAGTTTTCTGCCTTCTGCAGTGATATCTTCACCTTTAGAGTTGATTAGAAAAAACACTTTTTTTCTAGGCACTGAACTTATTTTGAATAACCATATTCGCCTGGTGTGTAGCCCTATATGTAAGTATGTATGTATGTATGTAAATGTACTGACGTATTTCATGGGTCATGCACTAGACCACCTGTTCGTTTGGTAAGACCCCCAGATTCTTTTAGAAGTCTTTTTCAGGCCATAATCTATTGACCCTCAGAGAGCCAATTCGTCTCGAGGATTATTCTTACCCTAATCCTTAGGAAATTCCCGAATGCATAAATTACACATTTTTCTTTAGTGACCGTTACTTCTGTGATCATGTTTTATGCTTTCGGTTATCAGGTCAAAGTCATTTTAATGTTTTTTTTTTAATTCATTTATGCTGGCGATTGCGATGGCATTTTTTATTATTTCCGACATTGTTTCAGACTTTCCAGTCGTGTAGATATATATTGTAATACTGAAATACATATAGTTTAGAACTTATAATTTGTAAAAGTCGAAGTTTGTTTAATTTGACCTTTTAATAGTATTTATTTCTTTAGTTTACTGGTTATTACCTTTAAATAATGTGCTGTTCTTATTCTCTAATTTGGCGTCTGTCTCTCGACTTCATTCATTTTTCATTTAATTCATTTCAGTATCCTTTCATTTTGAATTTTTACCCATATCCTTTCTTACCCTCTTCCTTTCCGTTCTGTCTGTCCTTTCTCGTCTCTTCCATTTACCCCTCTCTTTATTCCATGTCTTTTTTTCTCTCTCACATCCTTGTTAACCTTTTTACCTTGCAGCTCTTGTTCCCGGTCATTTTAATCGTGCTTAAGGATCTCTCTCTCCCTTTCTTCCTTCTCCTCCTCCTCCTCCTGGGACTCCTCCCACTCCTGATCCTCCTCCTCCTCCTCCTCCTCTTCTCCTCCTCCCTGGTCTTCCTATTGTTAGCTTGTGTGTGGGGCAGAGGGAAGTTTCTCCTTGTGTTACATGTAATGAATGGCCATCGCCTTCCTGATCATCATCTAATCTAACCCCTCGGTCGTATCACGCAATCACACTTTCAGTGAAGTTTACTCAAAGCGCGGGTGGCCGTCTCTCGTGTTATCTTTGGGTACACAGTTATTGTTATGCTTCAGCTGCTTAATACAGCCTCTCTCTCTCTCTCTCTCTCTCTCTCTCTCTCTCTCTCTCTCTCTCTGTCTGTCTCAAGTAGAGGGCGGGAGGATGATGCTTTTTCCTCTTTCATGGTCAAGAGACCGAGACGGACTTGATTGCCCAAATCAAGATGGTTCAGTGCAAGAAATTTGCGTCGATTGGCTTCCTTATTATGACGAATCTGCCATTTACAATGAGATACGTTAATTTACTCGTAAAATACACGAAAGGGATAGACTCTCCACTGGAAATGAATGCTATGAAATGTATTGATCATACTGGAGAATCTGCAGTGCCGTACAATCGTGAGGTTCTCTTGAACAGAGCTCAGATAATATTTTCTTTGTCATTCCAGTAAAGCTTTTTGCTCCCTTGCGTTCCGTTCATATTTTGGCCTCTCTTCGAATTTTACGTTACTTCGTTTGGCTTGGAAAGTTATTTTCTTTAATTCTGAGGCCGAAGCCAGAAGGACACAAGAGATGGTGACGTTTAACCTCGAGAAGCGATGGACTTGCCCTTCGTAAGATGGAAGGTTATAGGAGGCTGGGGAAAACAGTAATATATGCTATAGGGTTTTTATAATTTATTTAAGTAGAAATGGAATAAAAAGAGCGCCGTTCAAATAAAGCTGGGAAATGACTAGGTATTAGGAACTTTTCACGGATATGCCATGAATTTCTTTTTTCTTTTTTGCTGACCTCTGTACTGTGAGACTGCCTTGTCTCATTTGTCGGCATTGATGCAAGGATATTATATCTCTTTACTTCTATCATTAAGATGATTTTTTGCGTCTGGTTCTCTCTCAGATTGTGCAGAATATTGTACACTGAATTGTATTTACATATTTTTCATGTAATGGAAGTCGTCCAAACTGAGCCAAACTTTTACGGAAGTGTTCTGATTTTTCTTTGTGCAGTGTATAGTTCCTAATTCCTATTTTTTTAATTTTGTCTGTTTCGCTATTAGTTGTGACCCATTCTCTCTCTCTCTCTCTCTCTCTCCTCCATAATATCGTGGTTGAGTGAAGCGTTTGGTCTTTATTAGACTTAAGTGGACCACGGGTGAGTTTTTCTTATGCATCCGCTTTTTGTTTGTTAAAATGATACATATTTTCTTTCATGCTTTCTCCAGAGAGATGGGACGTAAGAGGAGGAATCAGTGTCTCAAGGGAAGTTGACTTTCAAATGAAGAACCTTTGGAGGAGTTTACCTCAAAACAATTCTTGTCCGCAAATTTGGAACTATTTTCTCTTCTCTCTTTCATAAACCATTTTATGTCTGTGTAGGTAGTTCACATTTTCTATTACCTTTACAAAGAAATTTGTTGACGCATTTATGATTATATATATATATATATATATATATTATATATATATATATATATATATATATATTTTTTTTTTAGCAAAGATGTTTGTTTAAATGAAATTTTTTTCACCACACTTAAATGGTTTGTGTCCCAACTCTGTGTATGAAGCGGCTAGTGTGGTAGAGTTCATCCATGATTCAGTACGTATTTAAAGTATGAAGGTATCTGTGACGGTCCTGATTAGTTTTATTCTAAAGGAACCCTTTTTTTTAGGAAATTGTCAGTAGTGAAGTGCAGATATATATATATATATATATATATATATATATATATATATATATATATATATATATATATATATATATATGTGTGTGTGTGTGTGTGTGTGTGTGTGTGTGCGTGCGTGCGTATTGTGTATATAATATTTAAAAAATTTTATCAAATAGGCAAATTCTCATTCCCGTAATTGGTCCATTTAAGTGGCATATCTCATTGTGGATTCTATAGACAAAATTAACAAAAACGGCGCCTTGTTAATTCCCTTAGGGTAAATTTGAAAGAACAAAATTACATCTGTTGTCCATAATCGAGCGAAAAAATAGGAGAGAGAGAGAGAGAGAGAGAGAGAGAGAGAGAGAAGAGAGAGAGAGAGAGATAACGAACACTTGACAAAAGCAGAAGCGTAAAAATAACATTTTAGGTCATTTTTCACCCTTTCAGCGAGATCATTTTGCTGTTCCATTACTCTTCCTTACCATTAAACAGCTTGATTTTATCCTGGGATTATTTCATCGCCCTTCAAGCAAACCTTTGCTTAATTATATGGCTTTTTTTGTAGGGGTTATTCTTATTGGGTCAGTATTCAAAACCACAGAGAACTTACTTCCTTTCTCAAGAAATATTGCGCCATGCTATTGGCAATTTACTCCATAACTCCCCAATTCTTGTGTAAGTGTCGTAGATCATTCAGTCCTCATTTTCGTAATACTTTTAACGGAACAAATTAAGTAATTTTAGTGCTCCGGTCTTTAATTACGATGTTATAACAAAACACTCTCATAAGTGGCGGTATTTTCTCATCATTGATAGATATTTATGTAGATACATTCCTACATACATAAGTTCTCTCTCTCTCTTCTCTCTCTCTCTCTCTCTCTCTCTCTATATATATATATATATATATATATATATATATATATGTGTGTGTGTGTGTGTGTGTGTGTGTGTGTGTATAGGATCTACTGGTCACTTTAAGAAGTTAAGAGGGCATTGTGGCTATTACAATTTCATATATATATATATATATATATATATATATATATATATATTATATATATATAACGCGCCTGTTTTGGTAACCATAAACCAGTCCTCTCTCTCTCTCTCTCTCTCTCTCTCTCTCTCTTCTCGTCTCTTCTCTCTCTCTCTCTCTCTATATATATATATACTTTATATATATATTTATATATTTATATATATATATTTATTATTTATATATATAATATATATCTATATATATATATATATTTATATATACACACACACCAAATCCTTTTTCCCTAAATGAACCTCAAGTAAGCAGAAGAGACTTGTGGGCCGCAGTAGCCGGATCTCTTTCACACTACAGCTGACATGAGACTAATTTTCGCTGCTTGTAAACAGTGGGTTCTTTTGTGGCTCGATAATTTAGACGCGCGTTCAGGATATTGTTTTTTTTTTTTTTTTTTTTTTGAGAAGGCTGACGTGACGCGAGAAACATGATGCTCTCGTAAATGTAAAATTGTAGTGATGTTTTCGGGAGCCTGGCTTAAGTCGAGACTTGTTTATGTATTGGGCTTAAGTCGTTTCACTTGTGGGCGCACCACTGAGGGACAGTTTCTGGGAAAGTTTCGCTTTCTCTCTCTCTCTCTCTCTCTGCTATCTCTCTCTCTCTCTCTCTCTCTCTCTCTCACTAAGCTGTTGGCTGAGGAAGACGAGTGCTGACATCTCTCTGTCACCAGTTTGCAAATTTTATTTTTTAGATCTAAAGTTTGTTTATCTTAGCATTTGTCCAGAGCGTAAAAAAATCGTCTCACTTCTTAGGGTATCAAGAGGATATAGTTACGGAAAAGATTTTCCCAAGGATGTTAGTCTCTCTCTCTCTCTCTCTCTCTCTCTCTCTCTCTCTCTCTCTCTCTCTCTCTCTCTCTCTCTCTCTTAATCTATTCGGAACAAAGTTGATCTCTTCGAAGCATTGGTAGCAAGTGAGGAATTAGACATAATAGGTATCACAGAAACATGGATACAAGATGCAACAAGAGACTTCGTAGGAGAGAGTACCAGATAGTTGGATATAAACTGTTAAAAAAAGATAGACAATAAAAAAAAGGTGGAGGCGTTATGTTATATGTTAGGAACCACCTCAGTCCAATAGAGTGTAAAATTACAACCATGCAAGAAGTGATTGGCATCAATATAAACAGTCTAGGGAAGACGATAACTCTAATACTAGTGTACAGATCTCCCCACCAATCACAAATCTCCGATGAGGAGCTGTATGTACTACTAGGACAAGAGCTAAACAACAAATTCTGCATAATAATGGAAGATTTCAATGCAGCAGTACATTGGGACACGATGACCTCTGCATCAAACGTAGAAGGAAAGCGACTTTTAGATTTTGTAAAAAATGAATTCCTCCACAAATAGGTTGACAAATCCACTAGAGGAAACAACATACTAGACATCGTCCTATCAACAAGATAATCTAGTGTTTGGCCGTTCAGTGGTGCAAATCTAGGCAAAAGCGACCATAAAATTATCTCATTTCAAATTAATGTTCAACATAAAAAAAAGAGTAGATATTAATGGGATTAAACTACTGTCGAAAAGCCCTAAAAGGAGTACGTTAGAAATCTAGAGTACGACGAGAACGCAGGCATAGATAATCACTGGGAAGCCTTTCATGAGGAATTCACAGAAAAACGCTCTAGATGTATACCATTAAGGTAAATACTAACAAATGGCAACCCTCAGCATAAGATAATAAGATAAGAGAAAGAGACAGATGGCACAAATCAATGAACCCACACCCAATACCAGTAGCAGCAAGCAGGCATAAAGAAATCTGTAGATTGGTGGACAAATTAGTAAGAAATGCAAAGATAAATGAGGATAAGAGAGTTGTATCAGTTTGTAAAGAAAACCCAAAAGAATTCTTTGCGTATGTTAATAGTAGGAAGCCAATGAAAAATAGCATGGGTCCCCTAAGGGACAATAGAGGTATCCTGGTGAACTCAGACTTGGAAAAAACAGAGTTATTGAATAAGTTTTTTACTAGTGTTTTCACAATTGAAGGCATTATCTCAATACCTGAACCTGCTATTAAATATGAAGGGGCAGAACCGTTGGACAAAATAATATATACAGAAGAGGACATTAAAAACAAAATAGACAAACTTAACAAGTTCAATCTCTGGCCCGGATGGGATTCATCCAAGAGAAATTAAAGAGCTAAAAGAAAAAGTGCTGAACAAAGAAGTCACCAAAAGGATGGAAACTAGGTAATGTGCCCCCAGTTTACAAAAAAGGTCCAAGAGAAGAGCCAATCTAACATCGGTCGTTTTCAAGATTTTTGAGTCCATAATTGTAGATCAAATTGTGGATCACATTGACAGAAACAACTTGTTAAACAGCCAACACGATTTCAGACAAAACAGATCCTGCCTATCAAACCTCTTGGAGTTTTTTCATGACATGCTTGGTATTTGCGACAATAGTAGAGAATAGATATACTCTACTTAGATTTCCAAAAGGCCTTTGACAAAGTTCCACACAAGAAACTAATGACAAAAGTTAGAACTTTAGAAATTGTAGGAGAAATAGCGGACTGGATCGAAGACTGGCTAACTTATAGAAAACAGAGTCGTATTAAATGGTGAAGAATCAAAATAGGCAGATGTAACAAGCGGAGTTCCTCAGGGTTCTGTCCTTGGCCTTCTCTTGTTTTTTATTTACATTAATGGCATTGATGTAGGCTTAATTAGCAGGATAGCCACATTTGCAGATGACACCAAACTAGGTGTAAATGCAGTAGACCCAGATGCAGTGGAAAGTTTAAGAAATGATCCAATGAAAATAGTAGTGGTAAAAAAATAGCAAATGCCTTTTAACGTGGATAAGTGTATTGTTACAAATAGGAACAAACAACCCTCATGCCAGCTACATGCTGCTTGGGAATGACATAAATAGTGTAGAACAAGAGGGGAACTTGGAGTCATAATTACCAAGCACTTAAAATCCACAAAACAGTGCATAAAAGCTGAAAAGAAGGCACAGAAAATAGTGGAATACATATAGAGGCAGTTCAGATACAGAAACAGGGAAACGGTGCTGCAGCTGTACAAATCAATAGTTAGACCCCATCTTGAATATGCAGTATAGTTTTGGTTACCAACACTAAGAAAAGACATGAATAGATTAGAAGGGGTACAAGCAAGATCCACAAAGTTAATTCCATCCATCAGACAAATAGGTTACAGAAGACGATTAGAGAGCCTGAACATGTATGACTAGAAACACGACGATTGGGAGGACAACTAATAGAAACATTTAAAATACTGAAAGGCATAACAAAAGTAGAGAGTAACCTATTTACGTTAAACGAAAATCAGACGAGAAATATTGGATGGAAACTAGAACTGAAGAGATACAACACATCCCACTGTGGGAACTTCTTTACATTCAAGATATGAGACACATGGAGTAAACTGCCACCAGAAGTTGTGAGTTTAAAGAAAGCTAGACAAAATCATTAGGACACTGTGAATGACCAGGAAAACCTGCTCTTACCTAGAGATAAGTGAGCACACGATGTCTCCTCGGATGGACTAACATCTCTCTCTCTCTCTCTCTCTCTCTCTCTCTCTCTCTCTCTCTCTCTCTCTCTCTCTCTCTATAGCACACTTTTATTAACTTCCCATAAGGCATAAATCCATTTTTCTATGTTAGCACTTATCCATACTAAAAAGTATATTCTTAGCTTGATATATTTCGATCCTTATTATTACCGAAGGGAGTTTCCTCAAGGAAGATGCTTTATCTTATGTGGATGACTACAAGTGTCTCTTACCTGGATGAAGACATGACGTCACTTCATCAACTCATACCCGATAAGGGTGCTGCGAGTAGCACGTCGTGTTTGAAAAATAGCCCTTTGTCACCTCGAATTCACCCAAGACTTTCTTTGCTATTTCTCTGATAACTCCCATCTCCTCCCCATCTCCTCCCCATCTCCCCACCTGCCCTTCCTATCTCCCCTAGACCTCACTCTGGTGAGGTTGTCTTTTTAATTTATGCTATACCCATTCAAGCCATCTGCATTTCTTCCATAACTCTTTTCTTATTCTTGATTTATTTATTTATTGGATAGGTTTAGCGTCTATTCTTTATTATAAAAAAAATATTTATATCTGTGCTATTTACAAAGGACAAACGCATCTGTTAGGAAAACATATGGTTGCAAATGGACAGTGTTTTTTCCCTTGTAGAATTTTAGATAATATGCGACTAGGTATACGATCTCTGAGACATCAGGATTATTATTATTATATTATATACAATTTGCGTTGTAGTGTTATCTTATCCTCTTTTGTCTAGTGATGGAATGCTACATAACAAACCATTCCCTGCTAATGTGAAGAAAACTTTTACCGAAAACACTCAACAAATATTTAACACATTTTGCCCTGAATATTTGAGCTTCTCAAGTGCCTTAATAATCTCGCAAAAGAATTGTCTCCTTTTAATACAACTAGTCCCCTAAAATTTCTTACATTGTGACGGTTAAAGACATTGCTTTTGGCGCCCAGTTTCTTATCATTGGTAAGAAATCTTTTTTTTTCTTTATTTTTTAGCTGATAGGTAAGATGGGTGAAAGAAGAGTGAGGGCAGTTAGCTAGTTAAGAGGTCAAGTGTCCTTTATCCACAAAGTTATTTGGGTATTAGTAAGGGTACAATTTTTCTAACGAATATTAACATAATACAATAATGATTTTACATAATTGTACAGATTACACATTTTAAGTTTTATTTTTTAATAGTATATCATATTTAACAAAAGTTCCAATTTTCTCATTTTAACTTTGAAACGAGCAACTTTCAAGTACTAAAGAAAAACTGAAAGCTGTGATTCATTTTGCATTTTTGAAAAGTACCCAAAGTATTTTCTTCATTTCTCCATGCACGCATAAACCCTTTAAGTTGTGATTCGACGACATACATAATTCTTCTTCATGAATAATTTAGGTGGGTTTTAGTGTTCTGTTTTGCTCATGATTGCTGTCTTATCGTTAAACTGAGTCGGCTGATAACATTCCTTGAATTTGTGGTTATAATCTGCCCCGCTTGAATATGCAATTGAAGTTAGTCCCCAGAAGTTGATTGTCATTCATGAAAACAAATGAAGTTTTATGGTTGCCGACAGACGAGTGTGTCTTTCTTTTCTCTATCTGTATCTCGTATTAAAAGTAGTAATGTCAAGTCTTGTAAAAGTCGTTAACTTTTTTATGGGGAGGAGACCTAAAGGGAGAAGTCGTCGCAGTCTTGCGCTTCGCTCTGGGGAGAGAGAGAGAGAGAGAGATGATAGGTCTTTCTCGTAACAGTAACGGATGAAAGGATTCGTTCTAGGCCTAAATATGCTATCAATGGTTATTACTGTAGTTCCTGAAGTACTCCGACGATGAAAACATCTTTTAATTGTTACAATTAACCGTCTGCCGTCATGTATGCAAAGGTAATGTTATTGTTATTGTTGCAGACTGAGCTGGCCTTATGCCAGTATACGCTCTGTGGAATAGGTCGTAACACCTTTGGAAGAGTTGGCATGCAAAGAAAAATAATTCTCTCTCTCTCTCTCTCTCTCTCTCTCTCTCGTAGATGGCGAGTCTGGATGTTCATATCAGTCCGCCTATTCATAGTACCTTTCACACCTTACCAGTCTTACGGACAGCTTTAGCGCAAGGACCCGTGATGGCATATAGCTTAAGACAATCTCTCTCTCTCTCTCAGAGAACGACGACTACTCAGCTCTTTTCAAACTGCCTTTCATTCCCAAAGTAATTAAAATTTAAATTTCTACAGTCTCCAACACCTTGTACGTAACTCCTCTTTTTTTTATGGCTTCCGCAAGGAGGTTCGCTGGAACCACCTTTCTTTATCTTGCTGATGTTTTTAATCATATGGGAGACTTCTGGGAACCCTTTGGTCGTCATTCTTGAGATCTGAGATTTGTAAGGCGCTCGAGAAGGGCACATTTCTGTTCGCCAAAATTTCTGCTTATGATTTTCCCCTCTCATTAGATTACTTTATCATTCATTTATATCTGTTGTTGTTAATGATGCAACACCTGCTTTGCACCTCATTTGATGCATTGTGGGCATAACTAAATGCTATTTAGCAACGTCCCTTTGACCTGTAAGTGCTCCCACTTTTTAGCCTTTTCTTTTATTTCCATTCCCGCCTCCTTTCTTCTAGTTTGCTGTCCAACCACTCCAACTCTCTTTTTTTTTCACTAATTTAAGTCTGACTATCTGAAAGTGCCCCAGTGGTTTGCTATATACTCGGATTTTTATGAATCATCGTAACACTTGCTTCCTTCCAAATTCTGTTTGTGGTACTTAGCCTAGATCCTGTTGTTATTCATCCTCCTAAACAACGACCTCACCCTCTTCCTTCCCTTCCTACATCTACACCACCAGCCTTCCTCTTCTCTTATTCATGTTTTCTTTTTTTCTTTTTTATCGATGATTCACCATCCATATATCTTCCTTCCTCACTTCCCACCCTTCCTATGTCGTTTACACCCATTCTCAAATTGCTCTTTCTTCGTCTGTCATTTTTGATCTCTAAAGCCGGTATGAACTGGGATCCCTCAGCTTAAGTTATGTGTAGTTCCCTCGAAACTGTCTTGTCTGTGTACTTCATTTTGTATTCTCTACGTCTAAGAAATGTTTGGGTTTCGGTTACTTTAAATCTCCTTCACAAAGATGAAGTGTTCTGTTTTTGATGTTGTAAGTTCTGTATTTCATCATATTCATTAATGCTTTATTTTGCAACCTCCATTCCTGTTTGAAATATTGGTCTCGCATAGAAGGTATTTCCGTTTTTATCACGATATGATGAAATGAAAGAAAGGCCTTGAATTTAGTCAGTGACCCTCCCTCCCCTCCCCTTGTGAGCTCTCTCTCTCTCTCTCTCTCTCTCTCTCTCTCTCTCTCTCTCTCTCTCTCTTCGTTACCTTAACTGTTGAGTTAAAGGAGACTTCTGCTCCCTTATGTAACTCCCGCAGGACCACCCCATCTCACAATCGTCTTATCCTTATGGTATTAGGCAGTACCCTGGTTACGCAGTACGATGATTTTTATCTGTTCATTGGAGGCTTTTCTTTGTTTCCTTCCTGTCTTCCGAGAGGCTGCTGTATCCCTTTTTTTTGTTTTTTCTTTTCTATATTTTTTTCTAGGCCTACGCGAAATAACTCATTGGAAGGTTTCTACCATCTGCCGTTGCTGAGTTTTATCTTTTATTGGTAATAAACATAGATTAGAAATACATTTTTTACTAGGTTGTGGTTTTTCTTGTATATGAAATGCCTTTGTTTAAGATGATATTTCAAGCCTCAAAAATTATTTATAGAACCATCGTCACTCGGTGATTACAGACGCATCTGTTCTCGAAAGCTGCTTTTAGAATTTCAGGTGATATGTTGATTTGGTGTTGATATTTAGGCTAAATAATTCTGATTATTGATTCTTAGGTGTCCTGACAAGCTAAACCTCCAGTTAATCAAGAACGTGTATTTAGCAAGTTAAATTTTATCTACAGTTCAGATTTCTTCTGGACTAAAGATCCTAATCAAGTTGTAGCGGTTGAGTCGTATGAGCACTTGTAGTTTGTGACATTTGTCTCTTTATATCCGTCAACGAGGGAGATTCAGTACAACTGAATTCTACGACATTTGTCTTTTTATATCCGTCAAGGGGCAAGATTCAATGCAAATGAATTCATTTTTTTCTCATAAAAATAACCGTGTTTTCCTCGTTCTTGTACGTGTGTGTGTGTGTGTGTGTGTGTGTATATATATATATATCTGTGACGGTACTTACTTTCTTTGCACAGATCTAAGGTAACGTGCGCCGTGGAGGCTGTACTTTGGGGAATTAGACTTATATAAATTTTTCTTACCTTGCTGAAAGCTCATGATATTAATTTAGCAAAAAGGGTTATCGTTTTGGATGAGAAATGAAGATTGATATTTTCTTAACATAGGTTTATTCTTCGCTGGGATACTTATAAAGTTTTTCCACCTTTTGAGTTACTGGGCTTTTGGACTGATAAAACTTAATTGGCACTTGTTGCAATTACGAGTCTATAGGCACGAGGGAAATTTACTGAGTATTGATTGTCACTTTCACTGTCTTTGATTGCTTCGCACACCACACTTTTGCACTTGTTCTTCTTCTGGGGATTCTTCTGTCTTTCTCTGTTTCACGGCCATGCACTGCAGTTCTCCCTTAGGCTCCCCGGTTGTTCTCCTCTCTTGGCTTCTTCTCTTCCCCTTTTTCTCTTGCTCCCTTTTTCTGCCTGCTCTCCTCTGTCTCGCCTTTTTGTTCAGTTGAAATCTCCTTAGCCCCGCCTTTGGATTTTGGGATTTTGACTGGGTGTGGCATTTTCTGAAAGACTTTTTGTGTGTTAGTGGCTACAGACATTTATACAAGACGCCTTCCTGTCATGCCTTCTACAATGATTCGTAGGCTCTGAATTTGTATACGCCTCCTTCTTCATGTCCTGGCTTCTTAGGGGCGTATCCCTTGGTGACCTCATAGGTCATTCGTTGATACCCCTTTTGGGCTGTCTTATGACCAAACACTCATGGCTTTTGATTCGTCGATACTAGAGGCCTACCTTTGGGAGGGTGGAGCTTTTAAGAATTTGGTACTTCCCTCTTTCTAACAACGGGTCATAGAATTCCTTTTTAACGTATGCCAGATGGCTCTCTCTGACCTGTTCACGAAAGGAACGCCGATTAGTCATAGGCGCTAATGAGAGTAGTTTCCAATTTCTCGAATATGCCTGGGCGATATCCCTCATCGACCATAATCTCTTGTTGTCACTAATCGCCGGTACGGACAGAGGCTTTTTGGGGAGATGAAAACCAGATGTCTGATGGCTAAAAGCCTAATGTTTTTGATAACAAAATCTTCGCTAAGAAAATCATTATCTTATCCTTTTTTCTCTTTTCTTCTCTTATTTTATCCGTTTCGTGCCTTTTTTCTTAAGTATTATTAGTTATTGTCTTTTGGAATAACGACACTGTGCCACACTATTACAGTCTCGCCCGCTACCCATCGCTGACTCCGACAGCGTTAACTAAACTGAAGCAAATATTATACCTACAAGAGTACTCCTAACTTATGCTTCTTGGGAAATCATATTGAAACTTTAACTCAAAAACATCATAGGTGAATGTAAACATGAGCAAATCCTTGATTAAGTAACGTTAAGGGCAACAATCAAAATTGAATGTAAACATGAGTAAATTCTTGAGCAAGTAATATTCAGAGAATCATAAAAAACTGAATATAAATATGAACAAATACTTGATTAAGTAATATTAAAAGAATCATCAAACTGAATTCAAATATGAATAAATCACATTAAGAAACGTGAAACTGAATGCAAACATAATATCAAAAAAACAACAAAAAAGAAAATGAAAGTTAAACATACATAAGCCCTTAAGTCACAAAAGTTATATAAATGCATGGTAGAAGCAAAAAATAATGGTAACTATCCAAGTTTACAGTACATGATTGGTTCAGTCCTCAGTCCTATTCTATCTAGGTGGATATCGTCTTTCTTTATGGAAAAATAAATTTCGCTCGTTGTTGACGACATTTGATGGCTTCTTGTTTGCTGCGACCTGCTGCTTGGAGACAAGTCCTTGGAGAAAATATCCTTGTGTATTTGTATGCAATAACAAGTGTGTCCTTGACTTCCTACTGAGATTGTGTATTGTGTTTATGCAAAATTTTCATTGGACATTCTTACTGTAATTCTGAGTAATCTTGTACATTAAACCATATAACTTCACTGCTTGATACTACAACAAAATTGGCAACTCGGTTAAAGGAACCGGTTAGTGGTTAATACTTGTAGGTTTCTTCTACTGTGGCAACAATTAGTAAGTTTTCACCAATCAATATCTTGTTAGTAAGTTTTCAACAACTACTATCTTGTTCGATTAATATCTTATTAGTAAGTTTTCATCAATCAACATCTTATGGATTGAGCAAAGTAAGTGTATTAATTACCCCTTCAATATCTTAGTCATTTCTGAACGAATTCTTCTTATCTTATCTTAAAATCTCTTAATGTCTATCTTAACCCGTCTTATTTATTCTTTTACTTCTAAGAATGTTCTTATGGAACGGTTAAACTTAATATACGTCTTGAAATTCTTATACTGCGCATTGAACTGTTTCTTACATACCCAAATAATTCCCTTCAAGTCAAAATTATTTGAAGTTAGTGCACGTAACTCAAAAATTCTTGCTACAAAACCGACTAATTAAAGTAAGAATTGTAACAATAAAAGATTATTCCTAAGTCGACCGATGAAAGGTAAACTTAGCAATAAAGAAATCAAATAAATACATGGGAATAATGGGATGAATTAATGGGTTTTGTTCTCTGTTTCACTGAAAGTGACTCTTCTATTTCTTAGGTTATATCTAGTTCCTTCTTCTGGAATTTCTTCTGACGTCTCTGTCATTTTGGATTCTTCGACTTCTTTGGTTCTCTTGACCTTGTCCTTGTTTATCCAAAATTCTTCTTCTTCTAATGATTCAGCATATGTGGAAGGCATTTGGTTATTCATTTTCTTAACCTTTATCTTAGTTCTTGTACGTCTACGACCTTGTATGGTCCTGTGAATTTTGTGGCTACTTATAATTAATACCACTTCTTACTTCCTTCTTAATATAGACTTCATCCCCTTTCTTGTAGTCTACAGGCCTTAATCCTTCTTGATGCTTCTCTATCATATTCTGCTGGCTTCTTCTAAATTCTTGTGCAATTGCTTGTGTATTACTTTAAAGTTTCCGATTCTTATCTTCATGATATCTTCAGAATAATTAAGCTGTATTGGCTGATTCAGCCATGCATAAGGTAATCTGGTTCATATCCCATCAAAGCTTTTATGGGAGTTGCACGAATACTCGTATGATGCCTTGCATTTAATGATAATTGGACTAAAGGTAAATTGACGTCCCAGTCAGGATCCTGTCCAACTGTGTGACGTAATACGTCTAAAACCTTCCTGTTATTCCTTTCTACCAAGCCATTGCTAGCTGGGTGATACGGCTGTATCGTTACCTTTTCTACCTTAAAGGCGTTACAAATTTCTTGAACTAACGAGTTGTTGAACTCCGTCCCATTATCAGAAATAATGAGCTGTGGGGCAGAATATCTGCAAAATATCTTATCGAAGAGTGCGGTTGCACAATCCTTGGCACTATTACTAGTTAGTGGTACCAACTCTGTATATCTCGTGAGCGCGTCGATACATACTAGTATATTCTTATTCCCTTTACTCGTGGTATGGAGATTTGTGATAAGATCAATAGATACTCTTTCGAAAGGAGTTTGTGGATAGGATATTTCCTAGTGGTACTTCCTTGTCTGTTCTTCCCTTGTAGCTGTTGCATGTATTGCAGCTCTTCCACTAATTACTAACATCTTTGTGAATTCCCTTCCAATGGAAAGTTCTTTGGATTAATCTAATTGTCTCATCCCTTCCTGGGTGAGCTCTCATGTCATCGTCATGCATTAGCTCAATGACCTTGTTTCTTAGACTCTTAGGTACTAACCTTTTGTGCAGTACACCTAGAAATTGACCAAATGGGTCATATTCGTGACACATCCAAATTAATACGCCATCTATGTCCGTTAGTGCATCTGTGGGACATCCAACCTTCCTACCTAGTTCGGTTAATTCTTGTTGGCTGTGTTTTCTTTCGTTTCTAACGTATTTGAACAGTTCCCTATATCTTCATCTCTTTCTTGTTCTTTTATATGAAATTTTGCCGGAAAGCTCCTCTGTATAGTGCATGGTGAATACATTTACGTCATTGCACATTGTTTCATTCTTTTCTTCTTCTTGACTTATCATATTTATACTATCATCTTGTGATACATATCTTGATAATGCATCTGCTACCTTATTCGTCTTCCCAGGGACATATTTCACCTCTATATCATAATCTTGGGCTGTCATGAAACCAACGGGCTCTTCGTCCAGAAAAATTAGGGTTCTTTACATTTCTACTGCAGCTGAATGATCCGTGAACACGGTTATCTTGTAACCAAAAAATGATATATCTGAATGCTTTAAGCGTCTATTATAGCTAGAGACTCGAGGTCTGTTACTGAGTAGTTCACTTCTGAGGGCTTTAATTTCCTACTGTAATAAGCTATCGCATTATACTTATTATCTTGTCTTTGCATTAAACATGCTCCTATACCAATGTGGCTTGCGTCCGTGGCTAAAAGAATTCTTTGCCAAAGTCTGGGAAGCTAAGTACTGGGGGTATGTGTTTAATCTTTCTTTCAATTCATCGAATGCTTCTTGCTGCTTGTCTGTCCATACAAATGATACGTGTTCCTTTAAAAGTTCAGTTAGTGGTGCGGATATGACTGCAAAATTCCCTATGAATTTGCGGTAAAAACCTGCTAAACCTAAGAATGACTTTACGTCCTTCTTGCGCTGAGGTGTAGGATATTCCTTGATCGACTTAATCTTTTCGTCGTTTACTTCTACGCCCTTTTCACTTAGTGTATGCCCAAGGTAGTCTATTTTCCTTTTAAGGAAGTTACATTTCTTCAGTTTAAGCTTCAGGTTGGCTTTTCTTAATCTCTTTAGGACTTCTCTGACTAAGTCTACGTGTTCCTCTATAGTGTCTGTTGCTATTACCAAATCATCTATGTAACAGTGTACGTCCTTGCCTATTATATCGCCCAAAATTTTATCCATTAATCTTACAAAAGTTACCGGGCTTGACTTTAGACCAAATGGCATTCTTACATACTGGTATCTGCCGTTACTAGTGGAAAAAGCAGTCAAAGGTTTACTTTCTTCGTCTAGAGGGATTTGCAAGAATCCCTGCAATAAATCTATTGTGGTGAAGTACTTCTTGGACCCTATAGTGGCGATAAGATCTCGCATTGACGGCATTGGATAAGGATCATTTTCAGTAATTTGGTTCAATTTTCTGAAATCCACAACTATTCTATAAGTTTTGTCCCTTTTTAGGAACTAGCAAAGTGGAAAAGACCATGGGGATTTAGATGGTTCTATTATTCCTTGCCTATTCATTCTTTGTACTTCTCTTTCAATGATCTCCTTCTGGGAATGTGCTACTCTATAGGCTGGTATGTAGATTGGCTTTGTGTTTGATGGAATGTCTATCTTGTGCATTATTTCGCGTGTATTTCCCAAGGTGTCGCCGTCTAGAGCGACTATATCCTTATATTCGCACAGTAAGTCTATGAATTCTTCTCTAACATGGTTTTCCTTAATGTCCTTTAAATGAAATCCTATCTTAGCTCTTCTCAGTTCTATGTCCTGAGCATAATTTTCATTTCCTTTACTGATCGCTGCTACCGTTTCCCTTTCTACAACTCGGATAGGTATGGAATATACTTCTGCTAGGCCTATCTCTGTACCTGGTGTTAATTTAACCTTTCCTCCTCTGTTATTCGTAATCTGTAATGCTATTTTGCTCTGTCTGACTTCGTGTAAACTAGAAGAATAATGTATTCCGTTTACTTGCGACTTTTCAGTAAGCGTGAGAATTTCCTTTCCTTCAAAAATTGGATTTACTGTACATTCTACCCACGTACTTTCTCCTGGTTTAAGTCTTAATTCCCTTTCTAACTTTAAATAAGTGCATTGATTTGATTCTAAGAGGTTAATGATCTGTTGTGAACTCGTGATGCATTCCGGATATCTTCCCTCTGTCTTATCCTTCTTTAAGATACCTTTCAGTGTGGGATTCTCTTGAGTCTGGGTTCTTTTAATTGACTTGCATATTGGTATTCTAGAAATCTCACGACCGTTGTTAATCACTAGTTGTTCTCTAGGGGCATCAATGCTTATCCCTTGTCTAGCCATAGTTGGATAACCTATCAGCAAATGAGCAAAAGCTAATTGTATATCTCTGGCTACCAGAACATTTTCTCTTAGAGCAATTCTTCCTAGCCTGAATGGAAAATCTAACTGTCCAATTACGTGGATATCATTACCCTGGACGTCTGTGATTCTACAATCTACCGCTGTGTTCAATCTTAAGTGAGAAAAATACAACCGATACACCTTTTCTGACATTATATTCTTAGGACTACCTGTATCAAAGAATGTAACAATAGGTTTCTCTAGACCGACATGTGCTGGAAATAATGGTCTATAATTATATTCATTCCCTACATCAACTTTGCTAACCTGTGTAGCTGGGCTTAGCCTTGACATTCCGGACATTCTCTCTGTTATAGAGGAAGATTCATTGTACCAGTAAGCAGAAAATTTCCCATTGGGTCGTCTGACATTGACTGAACTGGTTGATACCCTATACTTGCTGTTTGATTAGCATATCTATTTGGGACGGAATCCCTATTTCCTCTAGCTGGGGGAGATTGACTATTGTTTCTACTTCTGCCTCTCGACTGAGATCTACCTCTAGGAGCTGAAACAAATTTATTTCTGCATTCTCGGGCACTATGTCCTGTTCTCTTATGGAAAGGACAGAAGGCTATCCCTCGGCAGTCACTGGCATAATGTCCTCTCTTCTGACAGTTATAACACGTGACTGTCGAAAAATCCTCCTTGAGAGATTTACCTGGCATCTTATTCTGATTTCTAGATGGTGTCCTAGATCTATTTGGACCTCTTTCCTTTTGTCCTATAGCGACTAAAGGTCTGTATATAGGATTCCCTTCAGGTCTTCTACCTAGGATTTTTGTTTCCTCTTCTTCAATCTCTGCTACATCATCGGAGGTCTCCCACTTACGGGTCATCCTTGCAATGACTTCTGTTGGCAGGCTTCCAATCATTATTGCTAGTCTAAATATTTTTTTAACGTGACTCATTAGCATTTTTTGCTTGCCTCCTTCTACCTCTATCCAACCTGTGGATTCCATGAAGTTACCCCATTCATTCATATTGTTATACAACTGAGAGCAAACTCTTGATAAACGTCTTTCGTCTAAACTTAAATTGACGCACTATCCTTGCCAAGCTAGTAACTGGATCTCTTTCACAACTGTGGAATAAACCTTCCTAAAATACCGTTTCATTCTTCCCAATTCTTAAGATCTCGGTAAGTCTCGAGTGGACGTATCGCTCTAAGTCTCCTCCGGCTTCCAAATCAAGATAACTCTTGGCTTCAATAAGCTTTTCTCTATCTGTCCCGTTATGCTATCTAGGCGTGTCTCCACTTGCTCTATCCAGTTCTCTAAGTTACAAGCTAACTGGCCGTTCTTTCTTCCGCAAAATTTAGCTATGTGATTAATTACATGTCCCTTCTGTGTTCCCATTACTGCTGCGCTCGAATTCGCGGACTGTGTACCTTCCGGCATGGTTAATTTCCTTGTTTGACTTCTCGTGAGCACAGGCGTTCTTATGTTCTGATAAGGAGTCGGTCTCCCTTTGACCATCGACTCGTTAATGGAAATTTTCTTAAGTACTGAGTATCATTAAAAGTATCAAATTATGACAGTAATATCCCGGAAAAGAAAATAATGATAATGACAATAAATTGTTTTTATTTAAGTATTCGATCACTAAAATAAAATAAAAGAATTTTCCCCAGAAATATTCTCAAAGTCTTACGTTACCTGTAAGCGATTCTTAAACATCAACAAAAACCCTCTTAACAGTACTGGTAAAACGATACTGAACTGACCGTAAAGTGTACGCTAACGAGAGACCTCCCGTGAATTACCCTTGTTATCCTAAACAAACAAAATAAAAACAAGTAAACATTCATTCGACGTAACGAATAAAAGTAAAAAGCAAATACTAAAAAAAAAAAAAAACAAAGTACAAGAAATCACAAAACAACCAAAATCACAAAAAAATAACATAAATGACACAATCAAAATTCAAATTAAAATTTAAAGTTTATTGGTTCAGAAATACAAATGTTCGGGAAAAGGTCTTAGTAGCTGATTAGTTATAATTAGTAAAATGAAGAAATATCGTAAGGTTTCGTTGCCAAAAAAAGAGTTCAGAGTGAAAATCTTTTAATCTTGAAATACCAGAAATTGTCTAACTGAAATGTTAATCGCGTAATTTACTTTTAATAGAGTTTAATGTTATGTAAGTGTGGGGATTTTTATTTTGGACTTAACTTCCTTCGTCGTCTTCGACATCCGGGGTTACGTCTGACAGCTTGCGTTCGCCTACCAGCGCGTTGAATGATGTGTTGGTTCCCCCTCTCTCTCTCTCCTCTCAGAGCAGGATTGCGTTGATTGTTGCGTTTTCGGGATTATGTTTTCTTTCCTCTTGATATTTTTCTTCACGCTTTCGACATCTTGTTCTTCTAGTGGAAGTTCTTTCACTGTTCTTCGGAGTGGAGTTTTTCTTTCGCAAAGTGTAGGTGGCTTTTATTGTTACAGCTCGGTAACTGTCTTTGTATTTGGGGAAGCACTGGTAACTGTCTTTGGGGAGAACTTTCTTTTTCGAGTGGCGTGAATGGATTGAAATCTCTTATGCCGACATTGTTCGTATCACGTCGCTCTCCCACCAATTAATCTTGTTACTATATCAATCTTTATCTCATCGTATCCCGTCGCTCTGCCACCAATAAATCTGTGACGGTACTTACTTTCTTTGCACAGATCTAAGGTAACGTGCGCCGTGGAGGCTGTACTTTGGGGAATTAGACTTATATAAATTTTTCTTACCTTGCTGAAAGCTCATGATATTAATTTAGCAAAAAGGGTTATCGTTTTGGATGAGAAATGAAGATTGATATTTTCTTAACATAGGTTTATTCTTCGCTGGGATACTTATAAAGTTTTTCCACCTTTTGAGTTACTGGGCTTTTGGACTGATAAAACTTAATTGGCACTTGTTGCAATTACGAGTCTATAGGCACGAGGGAAATTTACTGAGTATTGATTGTCACTTTCACTGTCTTTGATTGCTTCGCACACCACACTTTTGCACCTGTTCTTCTTCTGGGGATTCTTCTGCTTCTTTCTCTGTTTTCACGCCATGCCACTGCAGTTCTCCCCTCAGGCTCCCCGGTTGTTCTCTCTCTTGGCTTCTCTGTTCCCCTTTTTTCTCTGCTCCCTTTTCTGCCTGCTCTCTCTCTGTCTCGCCTTTTTGTTCAGTTGAAATCTCCTTAGCCCCGCCTTTGGATTTTGGGATTTTGACTGGGTGTGGCATTTTCTGAAAGACTTTTTTGTGTGTTGTGGCTACAGACATTATACAAGACCGCCTTCTGTCATGCCTTCTACAATGATTCGTAGGCTCTGAATTGTATACGCCTCCTTCTTCATGTCCTGGCTTCTTAGGGGCGTATCCCTTGGTGACCTCATAGGTCATTCGTTGATACCCCTTTTGGGCTGTCTTATGACCAACACTCATGGCTTTTGATTCGTCGATACTAGAGGCCTACCTTTGGGAGGGTGGAGCTTTTAAGAATTTGGTACTTCCCTCTTTCTAACAACGGGTCATAGAATTCCTTTTAACGTATGCCAGATGGCTCTCTCTGACCGTGTTCACGAAAGGAACGCCGATTAGTCATAGGCGCTAATGAGAGTAGTTTCCAATTTCTCGAATATGCCTGGGCGATATCCCTCATCGACCATAATCTCTTGTTGGTCACTAATCGCCGGTACGGACAGAGGCTTTTTGGGGGAGATGAAAACCAGATGTCTGATGGCTAAAAGCCTAATGTTTTGAGTAACAAAATCCCTTCGCTAAGAAAAATCATTATCTTATCCCTTTTTCTCTTTCTCTTCTCTTATTATCCGTTTCGTGCCTTTTTCTTAAGTATTATTAAGTTATTGTCTTTTGGAATAACGACACTGTGCCACACTATTACATATATATATATTATATATATATATATATATATATATATATATATATATATATATATATATATATATCTATATATATATCTATATATATCTATATATATATCTATATATATATATATATATACATATATAATCATACTATATATATATATATCTATATATATATAGATATATATTATCTATATATATATATATATATATTTATATATATATATATATATATCTATATATATATAGATATATATAATATATATATATATATATATATATACATTTATAGATATATAATATATACATATATAGATACACACACACACATATATATATATATATAATATATATATATATGAATAGATGGACAGATAGAAGCTATAAGCGCGAGTATCCGAAAATAAATAAAAAATGAAGATGCGTTTGCTGTCTGTCTTAAGACTGCATTATCCTGTATCGTTTGAGTGTCTACAGCCGTTTCTCTTGTTACAACTGTAATTAAAGTAATATTATTTGTCGTACATTTTCCATTTGCATTATATTTGTTTTTAGATGCAGTTCTCTTCAGTCCATCTTTAGAGATGCGAACAAAACAAAAGAAAATGAAAGCATGATCATGTCGCTAACAGTCTCTGAGGAAAGCGCAGACAAGAAGGATTATACAATAGAATATTTACTCATTTATAATGTGATTGTATATTCACATTTATCTTCATTTCTTGTTTATTATCTTTTGTGTTTTCTTTGCATTATATACTATGTGAGCGTTCTGCTCTTGACAAGCGATCTTTGCAGGACAATGGCCCGTTACCTTTTTCCAATAGGAATATTTTGTTGATAATAATAATAACCAATAATCCAAACAAAAACTTCTTTCAGTTTTCTTCTGAAGATTGAAAAAGAAAACAAACCCACAATTCAATTTGTAACTTGTTTACTTCTAAGTATTTACTTAGAAGTAAACAAGTTACAAATTGAATTTGTGGGTTTCTTTTTCATACAATAAATAATAATAATAATAATAATAATAATAATAATAATAATAATAATAATATTAGGCACCAGCAAAAACAGAATAAAAAGAGTCGTTCGTGAAATTTGTTTTCTGTCAGCTATTAGCAAAGTCTCACACAGACGACTTTACCGTCCTCACGAGGACACTGTGAAGACGATAGCAGAAGCTATCTTAAGTTGTGAACAGCGCTGTGTAGATAGTAGTTTATTTGTTCAAATGTGAAAATAACAAACAGAAACGGATTTCTCTCGTGTCTTTTTTTTCATACTATCAGCTGGAACGTGATTGTTCATCGAGTTGTATCAAGAATAATAACAAAAATAATTTATAATCGCATAATTGCATGAATCACTAACATAGTTGCAATATCCACAATGGGGTTTCATTATATATGTATATGTATATATATATATATATATATATATATATATATATTATATATATATTATATATATATATATATATATATATATATATCTCTCTCTCTCTCTCTCTCTCCTCTCTCTCTCTCTCCTCTCTCTCTCTCTCTTCATATATATATATATATATATATAATATATATATATATATACTATATATATATATATATATATATATATATATATATATATATTCCCCTTCGATTAACATATAGAAAAATATATTAATTCCGAGGTAGAGCGAATTGGATATTAAAGGACATCTGTAGTAGCTTAATGCAAGTAGTATATGAATCACGGTGATGTGATAAAAATTCACACACACACACCACACACCCACACACACATATATATATATATATATATATATATATATATATATATATATATATAACGAAAGCTTTGAGAACCTACTTTTTTCTCCTTATCAATTTCATAAAGCAATACAATTCAAATCGAAGTAACATAATACATATATATATATAATTATTATATATAGTATATATATTATATATTATATAATAGATATATAGGACTATAATAATAATAATAATAATGATAATAATAATAATATGGAAGGCATTAGATGCCTCCTCCCCCTCCTCCCATCACAGCCTTCCTCCCATCAACACCCTCCAACCTCGCCGCGTGAATCAGTGACCTACGACGCCTGCAGCAGGCGACGGAGTAGAGAGAGAGAGAGAGAGAGAGAGAGAGAGAGAGAGAGAGAGGCAATTCATTCATTTCGTTTTAAGGGCGCGCACCCTCTCCCCTTACCGCTGTTGTCTCTTTGATTGCCACCCGAGCCTTCCCTCACCCTTCCCCTCGAACCCAAGGCGACCTCCCCCCCCCCCTTCCCTTTTACCCACCTAACCCCCTGTATTATAGAGTATAGGTGCCCCCTTCTTCTATGTTAGGGCGCCCACGCCTTCCTGTGTTTGTAAAGATACTCCTCGGCGTAAGGCTTCCGCCCTTTTCCATTGCCATTTGTAGCTCTCGTGGTATGGCTCACTCTTTCTCACCCTTTGTCTGTTTGTGCTTGTCTGCTTGTCTGTTTTTGTCAGTACATTCCTATACCCTGATTATCTGTTACCAAGAGAGTTCTCTTGGAAGTATTTGTACGGACATGAAAATTTTGTTAACTTCTGTATATATATATATGTATAGTTTTGTGTAAACATATACATGTATTCTGAACAAAAATCTTGAAATGTTTATGTACTCTCCTTTGGTATTGTTGACCTTTAACGTTGTAACGCCCGTTCAATGAAAATATACAACGACTCTTACAAGTTGGTAACATTTGGCAACAATTCAATCATGCAATGAAATAACACTGGCTGTTATTTTTATTTGTCATCACGTGCTTTATTTGGTTAACCTTTCCCGCCAGGAAGTGGCTGTGTATGCTTTGGATGATGCTTATGATGGTAAGGATGACGTAATTCTCTCTCTCTCTCTCTCTCTCTCTCTCTCTCTGTCTCTCTGTCTCTCTCTCTCTCTCTTACTACTGGTAACATTTCTTTTCCTAATTGATTATTTTCTTTTTTTTTTTGGTGATGCATTGTTCCCCCTGAGACTACGAAGACTAAGGAAAATAAAACTTATTAACGTATATCTTTGTAATCAATAAAAAAGTGAATGAAAATACGGAAAAGTTGTTTCTAGAAACCCAGCGTCAACATAAGAGGAGACTCTATGGATATGAACAGCAGTGAAATTTGTGTTTTAAATATTGTGGGCTATCAGTACCCTTCAGTTTCCAATTATATCAGTCTGTAGAGGAGAAGGCATACTAAAAAGAAAAAGACTAACAAAAACTTGTATACCTGTACGATACACGTATGAATAGAGAACAACATAAGAAATCTAAGAATTTTTCCGATAGTGAAAGCCCCCGTAGAGGGGTAGTGCCGTCAGTGGACCTCATGCGGCGCAATGTAGCCATTACTTAATGATCTTTGCAGCGTCCCTTCGGCCCCAAGCTGCAGCTACTTTCATTCCTTTTACTGTACCTCCGTTCATATTCTCTTTCTTCCATCTTACTGTTCACCCTCTCCTAACAATTATTTAATTGTGCAAACCGCGAGGTTTTCCTCTAGGTATACTTTTCAAACCTTGTACTGTCAATTTCCGTTTCAGCTCTGAATGGCCTTAGTTGCCCCAGGGCTTGGCATAATGCCAAAAATATTTATAAATCGAATCAAATAAAGATAGTGAAAGCCGTTTTGAAATGTTTGGTATTCAGCTCCCTTCAGAATTGACCCATCCAGATGCATTTTCCAGCAGGACTGGAAACTGGAAGCACCTAGCTACTGTAGATCTGGCGAAGCACAGAAAAATAGGCGAAGAAAGGAAGTAATATTCATTTGTTTAAATTTTGTCTTTATATCCTGATTATAAGAAAGTGGTTCTGAATACTTAACACCATTATTATAATATTATCTAAGCACCTACTATATTTGCAATTTTCATGAAGTTTGTACACCACTTATCACGAATAACAAACTCACTTATCTAGTTTATAAGTTTCCTCTGTTGTCAATAACTTCGAAATGCACTTAATGCTGTTGCCTTCTACAGATGATTTATAATGGATTACAGTTGGAAATGGTCTAGTACAAAAAACGCCATGTTTCCGTTCTACAGGTATTTCGCAGACATGTGAATTTTTTTTTCTCCAATTTGCAGACTTATGATTGTTTAAATATATATACATATTTATATTTTTACAAAGAATCTATCATACTTCACCTTAGGTACGTCAAAGATTTTTGTGATGTCTAGTTATTAGGCACATCACTGGACATTTTTTTTAAGAGAGGCGAGGTGATTCTTCAACACTGTATTTTTCTTTAAATATTACCCTAAATTTCTCTCGTACATTTTATGTATGAGGGGCCAGGACCTACATATCTCCCGAGAAACAAAAAAAGTATAAATATTTTTTTTCCCGTAAAAAGTAAATAACATGTAGGAAGAAGGATAAAGCAACATTTCCCAGGATTTTAATGTAAAATGAATTCTTAAATGGACCAGCTGCCATGCGTCAATTTCTCTGGTACGCTTCAAATATGGCGTTGACTTTTAAACGTACCAAAAGGACTCAGAGGTCCTCAGCGAACCAAAGAAAATCAATCCAATATGAGTATGAGTACTGAAGATATTTTTGTATTCATAGCCAGCGCTTGGAAGCTATTGCTCCCTGGAGGGAACCTTCAGCAACAGTGGGAAATGCTAAT
>NC_061108.1:91564936-91589936 GCF_015104395.2 Macrobrachium nipponense
TTCTGAGTAACCAGCTAATATTCATATTGGGAATTTCTTAAAATTACAAATATGCTGAAGATTTATTTATTTATTTTTTTTAAGGGATAGCGTCAAAATGGTAGAACCTTCCCATTCGCGCTAAGCTTTAAGAGTGGGGTTGGTGGTCCCATCCCCTTCTTATAACATCAACAGACACTGGTACCCATTCAAAATTAAGCCGCATGGAAGATGCTTTGTTTTTGCATTTTAATCGCAATCATTATCAACAAAGGTTATTATTATGTAGACTTTGCCTCTGAACCTTAGAATATAATGCTTGTGAAAAGAAAACAAAGAGCCGATATAATAGAACTATTAATAGAATAATGATGAAAATAGATGATTGGGAAGCAAAATAATATGCTCACATAAACAGCGTTGATGAAACATTATTATTTTTCTCAAACTTGAGATAGTCGCTATAAATAACTTTACTGAAAGACTTCTATTTTTTTTTTCTTTATGATAGCTGACACAGCAATTGGAGTAGCACGCGCTGTGAAATCAAAGATTATAATATTAGTTATACAAGTTATAATATACTTTACAATAACTCTTATTAATAAAATTAATTATAAAGTAGATGATAATACATTAGCGCAAAACCATAGATAATAAAGCAATATTATTGTTGGACAATATGTATGGCATATATCCACATTTCCTTGGAGAAAAATCCAAAGAAAAATGTTCCTTGGTAACCGAGTAGACTACCCGAGAGAAAAAAAAAATCAGGAGGCTAAATTCATGGAGAAGAATTACTTTAATCTCTCTCTCTCTCTCTCTCTCTCTCTCTCTCTCTCTCTCACACACACACACACACACACACACACACACACACACACACACAAATATGTCACTTGATCCCCCACAGATGTAATCTATGGCCGGAAACGCGTGATTTCACAGATTCCAAAAGGACCTTTTACGGTGTTACGTTACTGTTCGCTTCAAACGAACCCCTATTGGAAGGTTAACGTGACGGTGGCAGCGTTGTCTGGTATTTGTGGGTAAAGGCTGTGGACTGGTAAATGCAAGACACAGCTGCATTCTAAGAATTTGAGAGTTACTGTATTAATATTTTGTCTAAATATTTTTATATGTTTATAAAGGTTTATTTGCATATCAGTTTATACAGCGTCACTGTTTACTCATGTCGCGTTAGTTGTTTTTCAGTTTTGTATAACTTGGAGGTTATAACACTTTCTTTGTATTGCCACGATTCATGGAAAAACTTTATTCGTGGTTAGTTCCACAATATGTAGGACGATGATCATAATTTAGCATATCAGACTATTTGTTTATTTTTATTTATAAAAGATTATGGTAAATTCTGTACAGACTGTTGCCATTTTATTTTTATTCAACACATCCAGAATTATACTAAAGCGGAAATATTCTACTTGAAACCAAGAAGCGGGAAAACATTTTTCTCTCCTCGGAATAAGCAATTTGATTCTAAATTACTGATTACTGTAAAAAGAACATGCTCCTCTTCAGATATCTTGTAGCTCATTATGCTGTATATATTATCGGATGATTTTCTAAATGTGTCAACTGATGAGTAAGGAATGTAGAAATACGTGATGCTATTTGCTCAAGAAATCATTAGTTGGGCGGCTTGGGTCATGGGTTGGTGCCAACATCCACCAGCTCGTTTTATGGAATATTTATTTTGATATCTTTTTTTTAAACCCTCACTAACTTAACGGTAATAGAAATACATCTTGTGGCCCCTTCCCGAAAAGTCAGGATAAGAAAAAGCCTCAAAACGTGTATTTGTGATTGTTTATGAAACTAAGTGCCGGCGCATGTGACAAGTTCAAGACTTCCCCTCCATAGCATTAGGCCTATGGATGGCACTCGGCGTCGGGTACTGTTGTCTAAGTGACAAGATTTTTACTTTATGTTTGCATGTGTTCATTATTTTTAATAATTAACGTCAGTGGCGGTTTATTTGACTAAGCACACCGGTTGCTGGTTTCTGTATTTCAAATCATAAGAAGCTATATCAAATCATTCAGCAATGTAGACATTGCTGTTGTTATTGTTGGCAAAGGAAATGATTGCTCTCGGTGTACATGAGACATAATATTGTAGGTAATAAGGGCCTTAATTTCTGTATTTTGATAATTCAGTTTTACTTTCTGTTGTGTTTCGTGTTTTTCAGTATATGACGTATAATATCCGCGCATTATTGCCTTCAACATAAGTCATGGTTACTCTCAATTCGTGTACAAGAGGATATTCATGTCTGCTATAGTAGATTCACATCAACGGTGCATCTGATCTAGGCCATTCCCTTACGACGCTCCTGATTGGCTGTTGACAAGCCAATCACAGGGCTGGAAACTCCCAGTCTCTCTCGAGAGTTCACACAGGCGGGATGTATGTTCCACCTCTCCTGAAAGACGTATACCTCAGGAGAGGTGGAACATAGATCCTACCCATGTGAACTATCGAGAGAGACTGAGAGTTTCCAGCCCTGTGATTGGCTTATCAACAGCCAATCAGGAGCGTCGTAAGGGACTGGCCTAAACATCAAAGGCACTGTTGATGTGAATCTACTATAGTGAGAGCACATCTTTTGAATAGTTTCACCCCACAGGCGGACAGGATTACCTCGGGAAATCCCTCCGGTTTTTCATAATGATAGTTGTTTTCCTTTTTCGTCTCCTCTGTCCCATCCGAGCTACGATCCTCTCCAGTCTACTAACAACCAGGTCTACCCAGATTGACGGATATTCCATCAATTCGTAGGAAAGGCGCCCATACTATTTACTCTTTGTCCGTTTCGGAGATCGAATGCCTGGCTTTGTTGTGATCTGGCCGCTCTACAACTCCCGCTAGGCTCTGGACGAGGAAGGAACTGTGTAGGCTCGTTTGTTAAAGATCTAGTGGGCTGTGTTGACCCAAATATGAATTATGTACCTGGTCGGTAGGTGGTTGTTATGGGTCGTAGTTGGAGTAGGTATTAAAAAGAGAGAGAGAGAGAGAGAGAGAGAGAGAGACCTGAGTGACCAATACTTTATCTACCATAATTAAAAACTGTTTAGCCTCAAAGAGATAATCTCACCTCCCAGTGGTGAAACAATTCATTAGCAGGAGAGAGAGAGAGAGAGAGAGAGAGAGAGAGAGAGAGAGAGAGAGAGAGAGAGAAGAAGGGGGGGGAATGGGATGGGAGGGAGGTGAATGAGGGAGTTTTAAGAGGTCTGGGATCTCGATTTTGCTTACTATGTTCTATCATCCAGAAAGACTTACCATGGAAAACCATTCTCCTTTTCTACCATGTACACCCTGACCTGGATACCTTATTATTATTATTATTATATTATTATTGGCTAGGGAAGCGTTACCCACATGCTTTTCTAGATTCAGTCGGCCTTATACTAGCACGGAGTCTTGCTCTCGGGCAGCCCGTAACGAAGCGCCACTCATTCTTGTAATGACTTAAGGATAAAAGCAATATCAGTAATATCCTTATCAATGAATGGGTCTTTATATAAAGACGGTGTGTCGAGAAGGATTTTTTTTTTTTTTTTTTTTGTGCCCATAGTGCCCAGTTGACCATTCATAGGTGATGTTGCATATATGCAAACTCTTGTTCGTAATTCTTCGAATCTTGGTAGGAAAGTCTCTCTCTCTCTCTCTCTCTCTCTCTCTCTCTCTCTCTCTCTCTCTCTCTCTCTCTCTCTCTCTCGCGCTGATAAAGGATAGTTCTGTAAAATCCAGCTTGCGATTCTTGAACTGAGCAACGAATTATGCACTTATTTATTAGTCGAGTTTTGTGTGCCTTATCTTTGTGTGTGTGGGGTGGGGTGGGGTTGGGGGGGGGGGGTGGATAGAGAAGAAAAGGAATAACATTAGACTTGAATATTTAATGCTTTTTTCAAATGTATAGCATCGAAACGAGAGTACCTCGACGAGGTAATTCTCGCCCTAGACGAAACCATTCATAAGGCATTCGTAAGATATGCATTTGAGTATGTGCTCTGATAGTGAAATAAAGAACTGTCTGCCACCAAAGATATAATATTCAAGCACTTATTTTTCTTTGAGGAAGAATACAGTCCGGTGTATATGCAAAAGGATGCGATGTATTGTTTGTTTACAAACAGATGCGTTCATAGTCCAGTTTGGATAAGTTTGTTAACTTTAACCCCTGCCTCATTCAGATCGTTCTTGAGTAAGCAAACTCTTCTTTTGGCGTTGCTTGTTTAGTCTGGTGGTTTTTCTGTGCCGTGCTTCTTTTTATAACTTATTTTTAAAACTAATTTTGAACACTGAAAACACTTACTAGACAAGTGGCAAACATTTCTGTCAGAGAATCAGTATCTGGTGTTTACCGTTTTCAGCTGTTTCTATATAATCCTAATAAATCGAGTTAATACTGAGTGCTTGTACAATATTCTACAAGCAAATGACTTTCAGAATTTCCTCTGTATTTAGGTGATTATATTCAGTTTCATTTGAGAACGAATAACACTTGCAAAACAGGAGAACTCGTTTTCAATTTTTTCGACTGAAAGGTTTATAACTCGGTCCATGGCAAACAAATCAGCATCAGTTATAAAGACTTTTGAATATCTACAATTACAGATAAAATAATTAATGCAGAACGGGAATCTCATTTCAAGTTGTTTTCTGCTTAACAAGTTTAGACTTGAACCGTTAACAGCCAATTCAGCACCAGCTAAAAGTCAGAGATGTTCCGTAGGCCGCTCATATATAAAACCACTCTTCTATGCAAGTTGTTTTACTACAATGTTTGTAAACTTATCAACGTAGTGAGGATGACGAGTTATCTCACGCCTTCATCCCGCTAATGGGTTCGTTGACAACACACAAACGAAATAGCCGTGAAAGTACTCACGCGTAGATGACGGCAGTCACGATCAAAGGGGGTCGATGTAGGTAACGTTTTAATTTTCCTTATTCCAAATGACAAAACCGGGGAACTTTGCAGAGCCAGTATGAATTAGGATAATAATAATAATAATAATGGCTATTTCTACGACATTCAGTTTATATAAAACCTTGTGTCCTTTGGATACACCAGCTACAGGCTGCTGAAAAGATATATTAAGAAGAATAGAGAAGACTATATTAACTGAATGCTGTAGAAAAAGCCATCATTTTCTATGCCTTCAGAGAGGGTCTCCTCCAAATAATAATAATAATTATAATAATAACTAATAATAATAATAATCATAATAAGAATAAATAATAATAATAAAATAATAATAATAATAATAATGATAAATCTTATGGCTAGAACTTTTTTTGCGAGTCAGGTCCATGTTAGAAAAATGAGCGAATATTTTATAAATGCTGTTTATGTATGAGAAAAACGTTTTATTGAAATGTCAATTTAGAGGCATGATGAATGATAGTTCGAAGCATTCGATTCGAAGTGTGATTGTCTTTTCAGGTGTAAAGAAGTTGATTGCGATTGAGCCCAAGATATCGTCTATTATCTTATGGCAGCTGTAACGCTGTCTAATGACGCCTAGTCTTTACATACACACCAGTAACAGATGAATCTGCATACCAGTTTAAAACTGTCGGATTTAAAGTAAGTGGTCTGCATAACCACATGGATGAGGAACTGAAAAGGCTGTGAACCCATGAAGTTGATGTATTAGATTACCGAAATTGACGGTCTTGGGTTCCTGGCTGGGGGAATGATTCGTCTTTGACCTTGAAACAGTATCTTCAGTCTGTACGTTATTTAATGTTGGTGTCTTTTGTCTATATGTTATTTAACATTGGTAATCTCTGTCTACCTTTTTAAAGTTGGCATCTTCTGTCTGTACGTTATTTAACGTTGGTATTTTCTGAAGAGAGTTGGCAGAGTTAATGAGGATAAAGAGAGTGGATATTTTGTGTGTGCAGGAAACTCGATGGAAGGGTAATAAAGCTAAAGAACTGGGGGATGGCTACAAGTTAATCTATAGTGGAGCAAATGAGCAGGGTAGGAATGGCGTTGGAGTGGTGTTGTCGGGGGAAATGAAGAATGCAGTGACGGAAGTGAGTAGAAAGAATGACCGCATTATGAGAGTGAAGATATGTTATGGAGGGGAAACAATGAACATCATTAGCGCTTATGCTCCACAAGTGGGCTGCACAGAGGAAGAAAAGAGCCGTTTTTGGAACGAAATGAGTGTGGGGACGGTAAACGCAGAAGAACTGGAAGAGCAGGAGAGGACTGTAGTGGGGGCAGACTATAATGGACATGTCGGAATGAAAGGATGTAATTGAACGTGTGCATGGAGGACATGGGATTGGGGAGAGAAACCCAGAAGGAGAGAGTATAGTAGACTTTGCCGTGTCCTTTGATATGGCAATAGTGAACACATTCTTCAAAAAGAAGAGGGAGCACTTGATAACATACAGGAGTGGCGGTAGATGCACACAAATAGATTACCTCCTTTACAATAGATCAAGGCTGGTGGAAGTTAGGAATTGTAAAGTTTATCCAGGTGACCACGTGGCCCCCCAACATAGGCTCCTTTGTATGGATTTAAAGATGAAAAGAGAAAAGAAAACGAAAAAGAATGGGGTAAAGAAAATCAAGTGGTATAAATTGTTAGGGAGGATAATGATAAGAAGAGAGAGTTCAGGAGAAGAGTGCTGGGAGAGGTTGATCTGGGAATTGAAGATGTGGGAGAATGGTGGAGGCATAATGCATCAGTGATTAGAAGACATGGAAAGGAGATACTAGGGGAAACATCTGGAATAGTATGGGAGGAAAAGGAGAGCTGGTGGTGGGAAGAAGAGGTGGGGGAAGTGGTGAAAGGTAAAAGGGAGGCAAAGAAGAGATTTGAAGAGTCACAGCTGCAGGAGGACAGAGAAAGATTAAGAGAAAGAAACAAAGAAGTAAAAAGGGTGGTAGCTCAAGCTAAGGCCAAGGGCATATGAAGAGGTTTATAATGAACTGGAACCAAGGAAGGGTTGAGTAAGATGCTCAAACTGTCAAAAGTAAGAAATAAAAGAACAAAGGACATCACCCATATTAAGCAAATGAAAGATAGGAATGGTACTGTCGTAAAAAAGGAAGAAGACATCCTGAAAAGATGGAAAGAGTATTTCGAACAACTGCTAAATGAAGAAAATGAAAGACTTGTAAGAGAGGATGGACAAGTAAACATGGGAATGGTAATGGGGATATCTAGGGATGAAGTGATACGAGCCTTAAAAAGAATGAGAAATGGGAAGGCAACAGGACCTGACTTAATCCCAGTCGAAGTTTGGAAAGCCTTAGGAGAGGAAGGGGTAGACATCTTGTATGATCTGATGGTAAAAATATTTGAACAGGAAAAGATACCAGAAGAATGGCGGGAAAGCATATTGATACCTATATTTAAAGGTAAAAAGGTGATGTCCAGGAATGCAGTAATTATAGAGGTATAAAACTAATGTCTCACACGTTGAAGATTTTGGAAAGAATCATAGATAGCAGGCTGAGAGAGGAAGTTAGAATAGGGAAGGAACAGTTAGGATTTATGAAGGGAAGCGGCACAACGGATGGAATATTTTGCATAAGGCAGCTAATGGAGAAATTCAGAGAAAAACAACGAGACCTGCATCTGGTATTCATAGACCTTGAAAAGGCCTATGACAGAGTGCCAAGGCAAGAAATATGGAGATGTTTGAGGAGAAGATGGTGCCGGAAAAGTATGTCCGCCAGAATATTCAGGAGATGTACAGGAATGTGTATACTAGAGTGAGGAGTAGTGTTGGTGAGACGGATGGATTTGAGATAGGAGTTGGATTACACCAGGGGTCAGCACTTAGCCCATTCATCTTCAACATCGTGATGGATGTAATGACCAGGGATGTTAGAGAAGCAGTGCCATGGTGCATATTATACGCGGACGACATTGTGTTGTGTTCAGAGGGTAAGGAGGAGTTGGAGGGGAGGTTGGAGAGGTGGAGAGCAGCACTTGAGGAGAGAGGAATGAGAATAAGCAGATCAAAAACCGAATATATGTGTTCTAGTATTACTGAGGACGGTGGAAGTAGCATAAGATTGGGTGGGGAAGAAATAAAGAAAGTACAGAAGTTCAAGTACTTAGGGTCCGTATTGGAGGATAGTGGAAGCATGGACCAAGAGGTGAGACACCGAATTCAGGCAGGATGGAATAACTGGAGGTCTGCATCAGGGGTACTCTGTGACAAGAAGGTCCCTCTGAAATTGAAAGGAAAGTTCCATAGGACGGTGGTCAGACCAGCAATGTTATATGGAACAGAAACGGCAAGTATGAGGAAAACAGAGGAGAAGAAGATGGATGTAGCAGAAATGAGAATGTTGAGATGGATGTCGGGAGTAACAAGGGAAGATAGGATTAGAAATGAGTATATAAGAGGATCAACAAAGGTAGCTGAAATATCGAAGAAAATACAGGAAGGAAGGCTTCGATGGTATGGACACCTGTTACGAAGGGAGGAACGTCATGTTGGAAGACATACGATGGAAATGGAAGTGCGGGGTAGAAGGAAGAAGGGAAGACCAAGAAAGAGATGGCGTGATTGTGTAAGGGAAGATATGGAATTGAAAGGTATAAATGAGAACGAGGCACAAGACAGAAATCGATGGAGACGACTCATTCGTAATGGCGACCCCATATAAAAATGGGTTTAAGCTAGGAAGAAGAAGATTTTCTGTCTGTACGTTATTTAATGTTGGTGTCTTTTGTTTATATGTTATTTAACGTTGGCATCTTCTGTCTACCTTTTTAAAGTTGACATCTTCTGTCTGTACGTTATTTAATGTTGGCATCTCTCTGAAGGTTATTTAACGATGACATCTCCTGTCTGTACGCTATTTAACGTTGGCATCTTATGTCTGTACGTTATTTAACGTTGGTATCTTCTGTCTGTACGTTATTTACGTTGGCATCTTCTGTCTGTACGTTATTTAACGTTGGCATCTTCTGTCTGTGCGTTATTTAACGTTGGCATCTTCTGTCTGTACGTTATTTAATGTTGGTGTCTTTTGTCTATATGTTATTTAACGTTGGTATCTTCTATCTACCTTTTTAAAGTTGGCATCTTCTATCTGTATGCTATTTAACGTTGGCATCTCTCTGTATGTTATTTAACGATGGTATATTCTGGCCTATTCTGTCTGTACGTTATTTAACGTTGGTATCTTCTGTCTGTACGTTATTTAACGTTGGCATCTTCTGTCTATACATTATTTAACGTTGGCCTCTTCTGTCTGTACGTTATTTAACGTTGGTATCTTCTGGCTGTACGTTATTTAACGTTGGTATCTTTTGTCTCTACGTTATTTAACGTTGGTATCTTCTGTCTGTACGTTATTTAACGTTGGTATCTTCTGGCTGTACGTTATTTAACGTTGGTATCTTTTGTCTGTATGTTGTTTAGCTTTGCCATCTTCTGTTTGTACGTTATTCACATTGGCATCTTCTGTCTGTACTTTATTTAACGTTGGCATCTTCTGTCTGTACGTTATTTAACGTTGGTATCTTTTGTCTATATGTTTTTTTACGTTGGCATCTTCTGTCTGTACGTTTTTAATCTTGGCATCTTTTATCTGTATGTTATTTGACTTTGGCATCTTCTGTCTGTATGTTGTTTAACGTCGGCATCTTCAACCTATGTGTTATTTAACTTTGGCAGCTTCTGCCTATATTTTATTTTGAACGTTGGCATCTTCTGTCTATTTGTTATTTAACGTTTGTTTTCTCTCTATATTTTATTTTTCTTTGACATCTTCTGTCCCTATGTTATTTAACGGTATCTAAGGTATACATTCATTTGCTCTGCTTTCTTTTTTATTTGCGTATTCTGTTAATAGGGACTGAATGCATTATAGTATATAATATAAATATGATTAAAGTTCAGCATAGCCAGTCATAACTGACAGTTGCGTCTCTCTAGTATACCCTCTGTTATACTTACACCAATCAGCAATCCCAGTGTTTCATTCAGAAAGTTCAGGGTTCCCGTCCCAGAGGTGTATCTATTTCATTCATACAGCTGAGGTGTACCAGTGTTGCATCCTTAAAAATCAGACAGATCTGAAGTATCTCATTACCATTCTTACCTCTGATAAAATCCGATGAATGAGGATGCTTTAAACGCGATTTTGTTATTTGTATTAAGAGTTCATTTTGTGGAGTTAGTCCAGTGGTTCTCAACCAGGGGGAATTGTGACCACAGATTTGCAGACTGAAACTGGCTCTAGGACTACACAAAACGCACTGTACATCGATCAGGACTAGCGAGAGGTCACACTGGGTTTCCTCTCCGCTAGCGTGTGTTTGTGTTGCATATTGTTTGAAATGTACCTTTTGAGGCAGACAATTTTGGGAAGGGGTGGGCAATGACATTCTGACATATGGTGAGAGGGTGCTTGAGCCAAAAAAGCTTGAGAACCACCGAAATAGTCATAATATCCTTTAGTTCAGCTCAAGGCCCTATACAAAGATAGATAAGGTATAGTGGTCCGCTGGTTTTGTGGTCATTGCAATGACTTGCCACTCGGACGTCGCTGGTTCGCGTCTCCTCCAGGACGATGAGAAATCGCTATCTGTATCATGAGCAGTTACGGCTGCAGTGTAGGGTCTGCGGGGGGAGGTTGAAACCAACATTCTTTTGTTGCTTGAATTTCAAGTCAATGGCCCCTGTGTGCTGCTTGTTCCATGTGAATAGGTTTCATTTACTGATATGATAATAATAAAATGGAATACAGTATATAAAATTTAGGTATAATAGATGAAAAATTAGCTGTAAACGATCACACCTAATCAATTGCTAATAATATGATAATTTGGTGTGATCTCAGTAAGTTGATTTTGGATTTTTTCTCTTCGGTTTCGAATAGAAATAGTCGAAATGTTGCGCCTCCTTTCTCATTCGTAACCATTTTTAATAAAAGCATATGTCACTCATCAAAGGATTTCAAGAGCCAACTTACTTTCGTTTTCTCGTCTGTGGAAGTGTCCTTAGGCAAAGTGGAATGTCTATATTTTCAAGGTCAGTCCGCCACTCCTAGATCTTTCGTGAGGGTTAAGTAGTTACTTGCTTTTTTCTTTTAACATATTGTATATGCCATGCGCAGACAGGGGAATATATTAAAAGCAATATAAAAAATTAGAAATGTTACTGCAACATACTTCTCGCTGCGTTATTTGAATTGTTTTTAGTTTATTGTTTCTGCATTGTTTATCTCTGCATATGGCCCTGAGCCAAATTAAAGGATTATTATTATTATTATTATTATTATTATTATTATTATTATTATTATTATTATTATTATTATTATTATTATTATTATTATTATTATTATTATTCATGAGTCTGTTTTCCTTATTGCATTTAATAAATTTGGAGACTATGTCGAGGTCATAATTACATTACAATCTCTTGTATATCATGCGTTCAATCCTGTTTTGTGAGTCCCACTGTGAATAAAAGGCTTGATGAGATTGCAGGATATAATTTATTCGAGAATAAATTCACCCTTGAAACTATCAGGACGTTCGATTGTTATATTAAACATAGAAGTTCAGGCCAATGGGATTCCTTCTGTCAGGAGGGAGAGCCGTGCAAATAAAGCAGCATTAAACAGGAGACGTTTATAGACGCCTTTTCGAAACCCCGTGGAAGAAGAAGAAGAAGAGGCCTTCTTGACCTATGCTCCGCGGTGAAGTGTAGTCAGCTGCCGTATCCGAGCAGCGATGGTTAGTCTCTTAGATTTCCGTCAGTTTTTGTTTACCTCAGAATAATATTTTTTCTTAGCTTTGTTTAATCCCCGACTCATTTTCTTTAGATTTGGTTGTTCTTTATTCCCAAGAGTCCTTCTTTTAGTTTCCGGTAAAAGAAAACTACTGAGATGGTCTTGTCTGTCAGTCTGCAGTTTTTCTGTCCGCCATCAGATCTTAAAAATTACTGAGGGTAGAGGGCTGCATATTGGTTTGTTGATTATCCACTCTCTAATCCTCAGACATACCAAATTGCAGCCCTCTAGCCCCAGTAGTTTTATTTTACTTAAGGTTAAAATTAACATGAACGTGCGTCTGGCACCGCTATTTATGTCAACAACACAGGCCACCACCATGCCGTGGCTGAAAGTTTCATGGGCAGCGGCTGAGAGTTTCATGATTCTGGGCTGAGAGTTTCATATAGCAATAAAAACTACAGAAAACTCGATTGCGCTGAAGAAACTGCGGCGCATTTTTTACTTTTCTTTGTTTTTTGAGTATTGAGGAAAACATTTTCTGTAGCAACCTTCATTTTACTTTGTTGTGAGGCAAATGCATTATAGTCTTTTTGTTTATTCTTTGATTTATTTGGCCTTTCGTTGAAGTGTACGTTGGGGTCCTCATCGGAAAAGGACTGTGATAGTGCATTGTGGAAGTGTTCATAAAATTGGGGGAGGAATTTTTTACAAGTGAGTGTTGAAAGGAACAAAAGTGGTAATACAGGTAATGCAGATTAGTAATAGAATAGCTTAAACGTCAAAATATTAGGATGACATGAAATATGTCAGAGTAAACACCATAAGGAAGAGGCAGACAAGTAGGACAGATGGATAGATAGTAGTTAAGAATGTTTTTGATTTTATCTTTATTCTGGATAACTTTTATTGATGACAGATTCTTCTATGAAACCGCTCTTTTGCGGTTTGGCAAAAATCATACCATCAAGAATAACATACACTTAGTGTGTGAATGATACCAATTATTTTTGTTAGCACTTTGCCTTCACAAATTTCTTGATATAATTCATTACCAGTGGGATTGCTTGCAATTTTTCTTTTCAATGGCCTTCAGTACAACAATATGAGCAGATTCTTCTTCTTCATTAGCGCTTTTACAGCCAGTACACAAGTCTTAAGATTTGTGAAACATTCTCTTCACACACACACACACACACACACACACACACACACACACACACACATATATATATATATATTATATATATGTATATATATATATATACACATATATATATATACGTGTGTACGTATGTATATATGTGTATGTATGTATGTATGTATGTATGCATGTATGTATGTATGTATGTATGTATACCTTTTTCTGAACAAAACGCCCTGGTTTGAATCCAGACCTAGAAAGATGCACTAATCAATTATGATTATTACGCTTGGGTGGAAGTTATTTTCTAGGTATACCAAATTCGATATCAAGTGAAATTTCTGGCTAAATATTTCTTAATATAAAAACGAGAGAGAGAGAGAGAGAGAGAGAGAGAGAGAGAGAGAGAGAGAAACAAATTCTCAAAACTTCCAAGGCAAATGATATTAGACTACCCTATTCTAAGGTCAATTGCCGATCTCACCGTACCAACGCGTTAACGGCATCCATCCTCTGTGAAGCTGCGATCACTTATTCCCTCATCGAAGCAAGACGGGATAAAGCAACCGATAACAGTGGCGCTTTTGTCAGCGTCAGTGCCTGATTGAATTACCGCATTAACATGTGAATCACTTGAACGGCTTGCAACTACTAAAAGGATGAGTGATAATGATACGGAGCAAAGGATTATAGGAGGTGCTGGAGGATTGATAAAGGGATGAAGCTACTGGTTCGGACTTTGCGTTTAGCATAATGAAGCCACAATACAAGTAGGCGTGTGGTACCGCCAGTGCACCTCACGTGGTGCAATGTAGGCATTACTAAAGGTTGTTCGCAGTATTCCTACGGATCTTTTTTTTTTTTGTCTTATACTTTATCTTTATTCTCGCTTTCTTTCTTCAATCTTACAGTTAAACCTTTCTAATTATTATTTTTTTTGTGCAATTGTGGGGATATTCTCCCACTTCCACCTTTAGAACCTTGTACATCCTTTATTTTCTGGATCTTTTTATCTTGCTGTCCAACCACTCCAACTTCTGTTTCCAGTCTTAAACGCTGATGAATGGCCGAAAGTGCCCGGTAGTTGACCTGCCCCGAATTTCATAAAAAATGACTTGATAAAAAATGACTTGCCTGAATTTCATAAAAAAGGCTCACCCTGAATTTCATTCAAGAAAGACTTACTCTGAATTTCATAAAATAGACTTGTCCTGAATTTCATAAAAAAAATGACTTACCCTGAATTTCATAAAAAAGACACCCTGAATTTTAGTTAAAAAAAAAAAAAAAGACTTGCCCTGAATTTCATATAAAAAGACTTACCCTGTATTTCATAAAAAGATACCTACCCAGAATTAAAAAAAGAAAACAGACTTACCCTGAATTTCATAAAAAACCAAATCAAACGAAACTGCAAGAAGAAGAAACTTACCTCTACTATGAAGCTTCTCAGTCGAAAGTGTGAAGTTGTTCGTCGTCCATCTGTCTTGGTGTTTAAGTGGCTCAAGACAGGTGATGATGAGGGCTGTGTGTGTGTGTGTGTGTATTCGTAACTCCCGGTGATGTGTGTGAACACGTGCTGAAAAACGGAGGTCGTAAATAAACAGACAAGACTTAATGGGTCGTTGGATCTCGTGAAAGACGTGTCTGCTGAGACATAAATTTGGATTTCATCGCCCCTCAATATAATGGCTGGTTGACAGTTGTATCTTTAATTAACCGTACTCCTGTTGCTGTTATAATATTAATGAGATCAATAATAAAAAAAATTGTGTCAAGAAATTTTCTAAGGCAAAGTGTTATTAATTGAATCATTCACACGCTATGTACCGCAAAAGGTCTGTTTCACAGAAGAATCTGTAATCAATAAAAGTTGTCACCAATAAACATAAAATGAAAAACAAATTCTTAACTAACTATCTATCCGTCTATCTACCTATCTGTCGTTTCCTTTCGGTGTTTATTGTCTGCTGGTTTTCATGTAATCCCAGTATTAGACATCTGAGCTATTCTTTTACCAATCTGCATTTCCTATGTTACTCGTTTTCCTTTATCAAAATTCACATGTAAAAAGAGGAACAAATCCAGTTGTTTGACTTTGCAAATGAGGTCATAGAAAAAGTAAACGAACACGGTGAACAATCGCTTCGTAGCCTGAACGAAAGGATGATTTGATGTTGTGCTAGTGTTTGCAAATCTCTCTTTGTTACTTTGCAATACTTGCTGCGGGTATTCTTGAATCACTTGATGCTTAAAAGAAATTATATTTTGATATTTAAAGGACTTCCTTGACAGAAGCGATTTTCTGAGGAGAAACATTTCCTTACAAGGATGTCTTTGAAAATACAACGAGCCTAGAATTACTGTAGAGATGATCCTCTTACGCTTTTTTTATATTTGTCATTTGTCAAGTTCAATTACAGCCATTGTCTGTAACATAAGTATGATACTGTCATCCTAAAAGCTTTAACAGCATTATCGTCGTTCCATATTTATGGGACGAATAAAAAGTGGGAGGCTAATTTCACTCCATAGCCGTCAGTTGTTTCTGCCCTTTCAGAAGCCCCGACTCTTAGCTACCTTAAAGTTAAATTCAGCTATCTAACACTGGAAGATACTACTTGCCCTCCCTTACATGGCGTCGTCGTAGATTCCTTATTCGCCAGCCGCGTCATACCTTATAAGTGAGCCATTCTCACAGTCTTTAATGCAAAGTTAGTGTTGATCATTTCCAGCATATCTCGCCTAATTTCGCCTCATCTCGCGAGATGACCCTTCAGTCCTCTCGTAATGGCATCTTTCGAATCTCTCCTTACACCAGAGATTGTGCTGGATAAACTTGTGTAGTTAGGGTCACGGAGGTTTAATGCCCACCTATTGTGTGGGCTAGACTTAGTGGGTCCGTCACTTTGGTACCCTAGAGCAGCCTGCAGGTTGTATTCCTTTGTTTACTTTATTTTTCATTCTTCTACTTGGAAATATTAGGGAATGAATGGATGGTGTTCACATCACTTTGCGTGGTTTAGATTTCACGCTTTTGATAATGTATTCTTGTTTTTAGTAGGTATGATAATTTAAGTGGTGTTTAGAAGCAAGAGCCTGTGCCTGCGCCACACTGGTATTACGTAAAGCATTAACAAGTGTATGATAATTCACTTGAGAGTTTATTTAGACGAATATTTTCGTCAGATCGGAAACAGTTTTGACAAATCTCATCGAAGTGTCGAATAATCTTTTTTCAATCATTTGAGGAGCTTTTTCCATTGACTTTTTATTTCAGCAAAATATTTAGTCTATCTCATCAGATATCCTGAGGAGAGAAAAACTTGATACTTTGCTGATATATGAAGTCAGTGAAAAGATTAGCCCTTAATGCGGTTACCTCAAATATTTGATAAAATGTACATTCGACACTAAAAAAAAAGTAAAAAGACGAAATGTCTCTTATTTAGAGACTGAGTACTAATAACCTCAAGATTACAAGTGAATAAAATAAAATGCATATTCGACACTACCAAAAAAAAAAAAAAAGACGAAATATCTCCTATTCAGTCTGAGTAATAAATGCCCTCAATACGATTCCTCAAGTAATTGAATAAAAATGCACATCCGAACTGCCGAAAAGGGACGAAATGCCTCCTGTTCAGTCTTAGTAAAGCCTTCAATGCGGTTACAAGTAATTAAGAAAAATGCACATTCGACACTTTCCCTTTTTTATGGACGAAATGTCTCCTATGCAAAGACTGAGTAAAAAATCAAGGACCAAGCATATGATTAATGACACTTTGACTTCAGCATCGTTAACATGAACCCCCCACCCCCCAAAAAAAAGTCGACTTAAAAAGTGAAGTGAGCTCCCATGAAGTGATGACGGTCACTTTGATCTGCCTCTTTAGCGGGATGTTCCTCTGCCTCTTAATGAGCTTCTATAAACAGATTGGATGCCTCCCAGAGAGAGGAATGTTACAGTGAATCTTTGTTTAATTACTGATCAAGCACTTGTTTCTTTTTTTACAGTAATAATAATAAATATTATATTATTATTTTATTATTATTATTATTAATTATTATTATTATTATTATTATTATTATTTAAGAAATAATTAAATGTTTTCCTTCAGCTTTTATTAAATACTATAATAATAAGAACACTAGGCACGACCCCAAGATCCCTGAAAAGGAATCTGGAAAATCTAGATGCTGAAGTAGCTCCAGGATTCATGCAGAAGAATGTGCTACTAGAAAAACAGCGCACATGATAAGAAAAGTGATGGACTCCTAAGGAGGCAGGATTTAACCCAGAGTCCCGCACTGTAAAAACGACCCAGTCGAATAGGATAGACCAAAAAATTATTTATTATTATTATTATTATTATTATTATTATTATTATTATTATTATTATTATTATTATTATTATTATTATTATTATTCAAGAAGTAATTATTGTTTCTCCTATTATTCTTTAATTGAAATTGAGAGCATTAGAAAATTAAATACGTTTTTACTACGTTAGACTCCGTGAACCAATTACATAAATTTTTTGGTCAGCATCTCTGCGTCATATCTGTGAACCCTTTAGTTGGCAATGCCTTGCCTTGCTTGAAATATCACAGATCACCTTGTCATTATATCTACTCCCTCTGCCCTAATTGTCACTGTAGATGGGAATTTTTCCTACAACTACTGTTTTCATCAGTAATAATTCAGTATGCATTCCTTTACCACCCACCATATTGCAACAACCAGCTTTTTACAGAGTGGAGATCAGCAATATCAGTTATTCTGTTTCTTTAACCTGTACCAAACAAAATCGGAAATCTTTCTACCTTACGAGTTTCTTTGACTGCCATATTTAAATGAAGAATGTCTGTTGCTTCCCTAGGCTGTAAAGTTCCACCACGTGCCCTTATCTTCTTAAAATTAAATTTAATCACTGTTCAGATGGAAAGTCTCTCATTAGATTGTTCACCTCGGTCGTTTTACTCATCACCGAAAGCCCATTAAAGATTCTTTTCAATCGGTGGCGACACAGCTGAAAATCCATCAGGTGACGTCATCAGCCAGTAGGCACTCTTAGTAACGGGCTTTTTGTTATTTCTGGTCTTGGCTTTGTTTCACAATTAGCAATATTTGATAGATTGTCGCAGATGCGTTGGTCAGTCTTCCGTTTTGGCTCAAAGTCTCAGTTAGTGGTAAGTTTGCAAGGTCAAGAATTGTCCTACAAATTTACGCCCCGTAAGGAAAGTGCCAACTGTGTATTTCACGCAGTGCCATGTAAGAATTACTCAAGGTTCTTGGTAGCGCCCCTTCTACCCCTAGCTGCAACCCCTTTCATTCATTTCATATTCCATTCATATACCGTCTTCCATTTTACAACTCCCCCCCACCCCCCCCCCCCCCCACCACCCCCCCCCCCCCCACCCCCACGAACAATCGTTTCAAAATTAATTTCAGCACGGAATGACCTCAGGTTGCAGCGCTTGGCATTTGGCCTAAATTTTATACTCCTTTTTCTATAGATTTACGTCAAGCTAGAGCACTCCAGCACACTTATATAATGGATTCACGTGGTTCAATGGTTACGTTTCTCTCCTCACCAGCGAGAGAGAGTTTAGATTCAGTTCCTTAGCGAAGTCTGTAAAAATTCGTCGTTCCTCTGTTGACCCAAGCAGTAGGTTATGTACATGGTAACTTGTGTAATTGGTGTATTATACATACACACAAATATATACATACATACTATATATAAATATGTATATATGTGGTTTTTACAGGGTTCCAAATATTGACTGCCCCATTTGCAGAGAAAATGGAGTCTGTGACAATGAAATTAAATTACTCTTGAAAAATGTCTAGCTTACACACATACACACAGTCAGTAAATACGCACACACATATGTATGTATATATATATATATATATATATATATATAATATATATATATATATATATATGTATATATCTATATCTGTGTGTGTAAAGTACAAACATTTCAGGAGAAATTTTATTTCACGTCAGTCAGGCAATTCAAACAACCAAAGCGCAGTCATTGCATGTTACAACGTAACTAGGATCCGGAAATTCATTAACACTTCATGGAAGATTACGTTTTCCTATTACATGTCCATATAAAGAGACAGACCACTTTGTATTCGAATAATCATATGTAATATTGATATTTATATGAATTGTGTGTGCGTATACAAAATATATATATATTATAATATATATACTTATATATATATATATATATATATATATATATTGCGTATGTGTTTCAACTACCAGCATTTTAGAAGAATTTTCGTTGCCTAGTCACTGAGTTCATTTTCATAGCACGATATTGGGAACACGTTACACAATCAAAACATATTACCTAGAATTTCTAAGCCTATTCATTTAAAGATTGCGCTTTCCCATTACATGTCCATATAAAAAGACGAACAATTTTATATTTGAATATCACATTAATATTTCTTCGGCGGGAACACGAGGCGTAGTTTTGTTTGTCTTCCACCAACACTAGAGCGACCATATCTTCCACCACTCCTACCTGCCTCCCCATACTTCACGGTCATAAATCATGGGCCTTATCTATTCGTACCGTTCTCCTCCGCTAGTGGATTTGACAAGAGGCCGTGATTTTTTTTTTCTTTTTTTTATATCACTGTTGAAACACTCGGGCGGAATTAATGCGAGTCTGGATAAAGAGTTTTTTTTTCTTTTGTACGTCATCGAATTCATTCTTCACACAGCTAGTATTTGGGTCTGGGTGGCTACGCTATCTCATGCCGTTGCTAATTCTCTTTGCCTCACCGAATGCCCTCCTCCTCCTCCTCCTCTCCTCCTCCTCCTCCTCCTCCTCCTCCTCCTGCTCCTCCTCCTCCTCCTCCTCCTCCTTCTGCTCCTCCTCCTCCTCCTCCTCCTCCTAATTCTGTTTGTCCTCCTCCTTCTCCTTCTAATTCTGCTTGTCCTCGTCCTCTTCCTCCTAATTGTCCTTGTCCTCCTCCTCCCTCCTCCTCCTTCCCGCGTTGTCCTCCTCCATCCTTTCCTCCTACTTCCTCCCCTCCTCCCTCCTCGTGCTTGTCCTCCTCCTCCTCTTCCTTCTACTTCTTGTCTTCCTCCTCCCCCTCCTCCTCTTAATTCTGCTTGCCCTCTTCCTCCCCCTCCCCCTCCCCCTCCCTCTCCCCCTTCCCCCTCCCCCTTCCTCCTCCTCCTTTCCCTTCCTCTTCCCCCTCAGCCCTAATCCGCCCCGTCAACCGATTCCTCGATCGCTCGTTCTTTCGTTCGTAAACGAATCCGGCATTTTTATCAATGTGGCATCCCCCTCCCTCACTTAAGTGTCGGGAAGAATGCCCGCGGTGAGTTGGGATAAGAGAAAGAACTCAGCCGTTGGGATTATCATTAGGAGAAATTGTGGTTTGGTTATGTGCTCTCTCTCTCTCTCTCTCTCTCTCTCTCTCTCTCTCTCTCTGTGTGTGTGTGTTCAGACTTTCGCTAAATAGGACGGTAAGAGGGCTTGTCAAAGATGCAATTACAGCTTTTGTGCAATGTTGTATTAAAGGTATGTAGTTAAGTCTAAACAAATATTATCGCTCATCATCATACTCGTGTTTCAAATAATAATAATAGAATCTTGAGACACTCATTGCAACAAGAGGTTTTCAGACCTTACCTTTGTACAATAGTTGCTTGCATGCATACTGCGGTGAATATTAGCTTTTGTCAACCATGCTTTGAATGTGGTTCCAAGTCTTGGTTCCTTTTATCAATATGAGTAAATGCTGCTTTGGATATTTTGTACATCACTGGGAATAATTCCATGAATCATGGCCATTACAAAGCACTTTAAGTATTTTTCATTATTCTGTAATCATAAAACTAATAATCCTAATGATCAACGTCATTATTGTCAGCTTTTTATTTTTATTTTTCAGCAGAAAAATTAATATAGGAATTAAAATGCTGGTAATGATTAAACTCCTGTTGTACCCAAACAATGCACCTGACAGATTATAAATAGTACTTGATGCAATTCTGCCTTGGGTGTGAAGTTGCGATATGGCTTGTTTACAGTTTAGTCAGGCTAGAAGAAATTCATTTACAGCTTTACCTTTGCAAAATGTCTTAAAGGTGTGTTACTGAGTCGTCATCATACATGTTTCCTCTCCACCAAATTCTATATATATATATATATATATATATACATAGTTATAATATATATATATATAATTCATATGCATCTATATACACACACACACACACACACACACACATATACTATATATATATATATACATATATACATGTAATTCATATGCATCTATACACACACACACACACACACACACACACACACACACATATATTATATATATATATATATATATATATATATATATATATATATATTTACAGGTGTAGCTGCGTGAGGGACAAGATAAATCTCTTGGGATATAAATGGTGAGGAATAGATGGAAGAAATACGAACTCTTTACAAAGAGTTTCTTAATTTAGTATAAAAAAAATATGTAAGATGAACTCTAATTAAGTATTGAATATGCTGTAAATTGAACATGATAAGCAACTTGCCATCATGCAAGATTCCTGTTCTTTCAGATTGTTTGATAGGCGAAATCCAGTAATGACTTTCGTCGTTGTATTGTTTTACTAGAAAAATGTTCAAGTTTCTCCAGTCTTACCAGCATGATTGGAATCTAAACTGCGGTCTGTGTATTCTTTAGAATTAAGAAAAAATCGTGATATAAATCATTTCCAAATGATACAATGCTTCTGCGATTTGAGAAAACTTTAGCCTAGGCGATTGTCACACTAGCGAGTTATCCCAGATGCCTGGAAATTTATATACTTTTTTTTTCTCTCTCTCTCTCTCTTCGTTCCGGTTCCTAAGAGATGACGCAATCTTTTTCTTGAATTCAGTAATAAATTGGATAGACCTCCTGCCCTCCCATCGCCCACCGCGGGAGAACCAACTCGCACGACAGGTTGTCAAGAGTTAGGCCTACCCCCTTATGTTGAGATAAGAGACATTTTTGCCGTATTTTTATAAGAGGTGATAATTCCCCATAACCCTGAGAAGTTCAAGGGAGGGATTCCACTGGTCGTAATTATAATCATTTGTCTTTCCGTGATTATTTTTGGAAGATCCTCAATCCGTACAAGTTTGGTCAATTAGGCTAATTCATTTTGTTTGCCAGGGAATTGAAAACTTGTTCTCTAGTGACATGGCTATTTTTTTTAGCATATATATACATTTTTACCTTTTCACGGTCGCTGCATCGAGGTGTGCCCTACGAAGAGGTAAGCGAATGCAGAATAGGAATCAGGGCTACTGTAGGCCTATAGTAGATTCACATCACTCATGCACCTGATGTCTAGCCTAGTCCCTTACGACGCTCCTGATTGGCTGTTGATAAGCCAATAACAGGGCTGGAATTTCTCACTCTCTCGAGAGAGTTCACATAGGCAGGATGTACGTTCCACTTCTCCTGAGGGATACGTCTTTCAAAAGTATCCCTCTGGAGAGGTGGAACATACATCCTGCCTATGTGAACTCTCGAGAGACAGGCTGAGAGTTTTCAGCCCAGTGATTGGCTTATCAACAGCCAATCAGGAACGTTGTAAGGGACTGGCCTAGACATCAGATGCACGGTTGATGTGAATCTACGATAGTCGGCATTTCAGAGGGGATATAACCTAACCAGACTTCCCTTTACATAACCTAACCTTTGGCGCCGGTGTCCTAACCTGGCTGGAGATGCCTTTTTTACTCCCCCCACCCCCAAGTAATTCGTGAGTCCCTACTCTTCTCAAAAAGTATTCAGTCTTACTGTTGATGAATCGTCATTAGGTATTAATACATTTTAGCCGTTTGATATGAATGGCATTCTGTCTAATGCATTCCTTCCAGCCCTTTCCACGCATCAAGGAAGGAACCACTCACCTCGACCCACACGAGATCGCTCCCATCCTACTTCGTCTGTGTGCGAGTTCGCACGTCTGTCTGGAGCGCGCATGTGCGTGTGTGTCAGTGAGTGTGGGTGACCCTTGTCCTCCGTTTTCGGCTGGAATAGAATTCCAACCATTCACGGCGTTCAAGTATTTAAAGGAAAGGTAGTTTAAAAAAAAAAAAAAAAAAAAAAAAAAAAAAAAAAAAAAAAGAAAAAAAAAAAAAAAAAAAAAAAAAAAAAAAAAAAAAAAAAAAACGTTCGCGAAAAGGTCCACCTCCGACGTTTTGAAGTGACCATATTGTGCAATAAAATTTCACTGGAGCCGTTGGGCGCCGCGTCACTTCTTGATGATCCATTGGTTACTTTCTTTCATTTTTCGTATTTTTGAAAATAAAAAAGACTGAGCAGACTGGGTATGAGGATGGTTAGGTTTCATAGCAAATAAATTCATTCCTTTTCTCATCAGAATGATTTTATAATAGCCTGAAGCAAGAGTTATTGTGTTAGGATTCAAAGAAAGATTTTGTTTAGCTCGAGAGAATAGTAATATAAAAGAAGTGAAGGAAAGTTGTTAAAAAAATTCTTTAAGAAGTTGCTTGAGTATTTTCTATGAAACGAAAAACGTATAAGGAAGTCGGTACTACGCCACTCCATAAGTGGGAAATCTGCTTTGATAAAGCATAAATTTTTATTTTATTGAATATTAAACGCAAATATAACTCTAGAAGATCTCCATATGATGAAAACAGTAAATGCAATGATAAAAATGGCGGAAGTTTAATTGAATACATAGACAAACAAATTTTTCCCTGTTTGTCATTAGACCAGTTAATCGCATATATTTCTTTAGTGCTAAAATAACATTGAAATATGTTTTTTTCATTTTTTCAACCATCCGGGTCATGCTAAACTGTAAAAGTAAATTGCTTCTTATAAAGTTACAGAGAGTAAGAACTGGCAGCATTTTTCCATTTCAGTTTCATCTGACATTGGGCTTGTAAAATTTTTTTGTGATATATATATAAATATATATATATATATATAGATATATATATATATATTATATATATATATTATATATTATATACATATACTGACTGTATGCATGTGTGTGTGTGTGCGTGCATTTCCCATGGCATTGCTAAAAGATTTGCCAAAAGATTATTAATTAACATTCGAGAAGTTATTATTTCCGTTTCTAAAGATTTCTCTGGGTCCTTATCACGTTGAAGCCACAAGCTTTGCCTCGCTAAAAAAAATCCCTCCTTGTCAGACATTCCTTCTGCAACGAGAAACACGACAAAGATGCGTTTATTGGAAGCCTGTCATTCTGCCGTCGCCATATCTTGATAACTGTTGTTGTGTTAATCAAGAAAGTCTTTATTCCCAAGGACAGAGTATCAGCGAACTAGGCGTTGCTCTGTTAAGGAAATATTCGTTAAGTTGTTTGTAGGTCCAAGTCGCATCTTTTCGATAGAGAATTTCATCTTCCGGCTGTTTTTGGCGAATTGCTGTTCGTGTCGCAAATAAACGAGTATCCAACAGTTGTCATTTTTTTTCTGCGTTGTTGTTTTGTAGTTATGAGGCCAGCATGTAAGAATCAATTGATGAGTCTCTCTCTCTCTCTCTCTCTCATTTTTTTTTAGTTATAATAAAACCCAGGTCTCTCTCTCTCTCTCTCTCTCTCTCATCTCTCTCTCTCTCTCTCTCCTTCTTCTCTCTCTCTCTATTTTTTTAGTTGTAACACCTGTTCATAAAAGAGAGGATCTGTCTCTAATAGGTTAACTAATAGAAACCAAGTTCTCTCTCGCTCTCTCTCTCTCTCTCTCTCTCTCTCTCTCTCTCTCTCTCTCTCTCATTTGTTTTTTAGTTGTAACACCTGTTTATAAATGAGAGGATTTGTCTCTAATAGGCCAACCAGTAACTCTCTCTCTCTCTCTCTCTCTCTCTCTCTCTCTCTCACACACACACACACACACACACAAACACACTTCGCTTTTGTTGTTGTAAGCCCATGACATGAAAAGAAAGAATTTATTTCTAACTCAAAAATGCATCCTATAAACATTATTAAAAGAATTTACATTGTAAAATGGGCTGAAAATATCTGACATTAAGATCTACAATGCCTTATCATAGCCAAGACTAGATC
>NC_061108.1:91594936-91597436 GCF_015104395.2 Macrobrachium nipponense
GTGTTACGTGATTAGCGCTTTATTTTCCTCTCTCTCTATTTTCTTTCTAAGCATTCGATATCAATTATCTCGACGCAGGCGGCGTTACGAACCCCATTCGTGCCTCTTTACGACCATGTAAACCCTCGATCTGATGGGATGCGATATAACCGCGCATGTGCAGTTGGGGGCGCCTCGGTAGAATGGTCTCCCCGCATCTCATTATTAATTTACGCCGAGGATCGGCTTCGTCAGAAGCAGCTGGAGATCGGATGCGATCGGGAGGACGAGAGCAGACTCGGATAAGGAGGGATTTCTGGGGATTCGAATGCCAGACAGAGAGGACTCTTGACAGAGAGGTCCTTGTAAGTGAAAGGACTTAATCTCTCTCTCTCTCTCTCTCTCTCTCTCTCTCTCTCTCTCTCTCTCTCTCTATAACAAAAGTAGACAGTAACGTATTTACGTTAAACGAAAACCAGACAAGAAGTGTGGATGAAAACTAGTGCTGAAGAGGCACAACACATCTCATTGCGGGAACTTCTTTACATACAAGATATGCGACATATGGAATAAACTGCCACCAGAAGTTGTAAACAGCAACAGTGTGCAAGAGATTGAAATACGGTTTGAAAAAGAGAAACAAAGAGCTATAAGAGAAATATACGATTTACACGCACCAATTTTTAAACAGAACATGGATTCCATTTCATTGTAACAAGAAAGGTCGTTCTCATTATCAGAGTATTGTTAAAGTCTGCAGGATAAGCTTAAGGGGTGGGATGATGGTCACTGGCATGCCGTGTGTGTGTGTGTGTGTTTGTATGTCAGTCACCGAGAGAGAGAGAGAGAGAGAGAGAGAGAGAGAGGAGAGAGAGTGTGTACTGTATGGGATTAAGGGAAGGTCCTCCCGACCTTACTAAAATCTACAGTGCTGAGAAAAAGTATCGTTCAGGTTAGTGGCTTCCTCAGAGATTTCAGGTGAGCTGACCACGCCTTCAACAGACGTCTTGTGTATATGTGAGTGTGTGTGTATGTACACTTATGTGCGCGCGTGTGTACAGGTGCTGCCAGATTAGAGTATGCAAGTCTTTTCGACCTTGAGATTTGATTCGCCCAGTACATGGCTAACACAGACTGGTCCTGCTCGCTTGTGTGATGGTTTTAAGGGAAGAAGAAAATGCGAGTCGGTGGCAGTGAGAGAGAGAGAGAGAGAGAGAGAGAGAGAGAGAGAGAGAGAGAGAGAGAGTTGTAATTTTGTTTTTACATACGAAATTCAAGATGCATGAAATAGGAAGCACGCGCGTGTCTGTGTCTGTGTGTGTTTATATATATAAATATATATATATATATATATATATATATATATATATATATATATATATATATTATATATATATATATATATATGTCATGTATGTATGTATGTATGTATATATGTGTGTGTATGTGTGTGTATATATATGATATATATGTGTATATATATGTATATATATATTATATACATATATATATTATATATACATATATATATATATATATATATATATATATATATATATATATATATATATATATATAGTGAGAGTGACCACGCTACTATGGACGCCTTCATCTCTCTCTCTCTCTCTGCTCTCTCTCTCTCTCTCTCTCTCTCGTATATGCAAATCAGAGAACAAGCATCAGCAACATTTTGCTCTTTATCTGATTGGGAAATCTACACAACGAAGATAAACTTTATTGCTTATGAATTCCTACGTCCCAGCAAATGAAGTATTATTTCCTTGGCTACGTCTATAGAATGCTGCTAATTGTTTGTTTGTTTGTTTTTTAGGAGAGGTAAAGTTGTGGGTGGAGCGGTTTCTAGAGTGATAAGCCTATAGTTCTCTTGTTTAAGTGAACATTAAACAAAACCAATTCAGTTTTTCTTCTTTTTTTATTATATAAGAAATTTTCTACTTATGGGATCTCTTAAGCAGTTTTAGAGAATGAGAGACACATGGTATTTTGTGGTTGGGATATATTTTCCAGTAAAACTTTGATAGATTTATTAACAGTTAACACTTTCTGATCCTGATGACTACAAGAACATCATCACTTTCCCAACCCTTGAGTTACCCCCAGGTAGCTGTGGGAGTCTCCCCAGGAGGGCCCTTCTGTTAATGCTGTGTACCTTGGCTCCCCAGTAAGTAAGAAAAGAGCAGTGACCACTGGGCTCCCCTGGAAAGCCCCAGAAGGGAGTCCCTCTGCTACAGTGGACCCAAGGTCGTCCCCCCCCCCCCCCCCCCCCCCCCCCCCCCCCCCCCACGGAATCTCCAGAAGCCTGCCTTTGATATTAAACTTAATTTACTCTGATACTTTCTGTTGTTCCTCGGAGAGATTGGACCCAATTGATAAGTGTCCCTGAGGGCATTTTTAAATCTCTTAGAGCCAACACTAAATTTCAGCCAAAATTTTCAGAGGATGATGGATGTACTGGGGAAATGAATCCAACGTCCTTATTATTAGTATTAGATCATATCAA
>NC_061108.1:91602436-91659936 GCF_015104395.2 Macrobrachium nipponense
ATCTTTCGTAAACGGACAGGGCGGAAACCTGGCGAACTTTAAGATGTAGGTGATCAGAGATCATATCTCTCCTGTCTGTTGCTGGGAAAGGTAAAGACGGCCGTTGAAACACGACATTCCTGATTTTATTACTGTTTGATAATGTCGTATATTATTTTTATTAGTGTCATTATTATTCCCTTGCTTCCTTTGATGAACCTTTTTATAAACTAAGTTTTCACAGATATTTTTGACCCTGGCTTGTATTTCAAGGACACAGGTTTATTTAAAGAGCATTGCTTATTTATGTATTTATTTATTTATTTATTTATTTTTAGAAACTCTGGTAAGGACCTTTGGTTTTTAGAAATATCCTTTTAGGTATTTTGGCCGATGCCTAATTTTCGAGGTCACTGATCCTTTTGAATGTCACCATATGGTAGATAGGATTTTGATGAAACTTTCCAGTTAGTTATCATGATTTTGTATTCTGGTAAATTTTTTAAGGTTACATCTTAATTTAAAGGCCAATCACTTATTTTTGTGCTATACATAAAACTTAGTAAGCATGTTCATTGAATTTTTATTATTTTCCTAAATATTTTTTACCCTGTCCTAGTACGTAAGGTCAATTTAAATGCCAAAAGTTTATTTTTTACCTTTTCTTAGATGGCAGATCCATTTACGGGTCAATAGCTTATGTTTCGTGAATTTAATGAAACTTAGCTGGTGTCATCCTCTGGGGCTGGTGATTACTACTCCCAAGAAATTTGACAAGGAACCCCACCCCCCTCCTCCCCCGACTTTATTTTTCTCTTTGTCACGGATATTATACGTCAGGTTATATACAGTTGAAATTTCATTTTACTTGCGTGATTATTGAGGGACCTATAGTAACCTCATGAAGCATTCCTTAAAATTCTTTTTCATTCTTCCCTGAAATGTTTGTAATCAGTATGTAGTTAAAGAACAAGCTCTTGCTATTGCACGTAACCGCTTTTCGTAGGGCATATATTCATGATTCTTGCAATAAACTCAATTCTTCACATTGGCTGGCTTGAAATAAATATCACATGTGCCCGTCAGTTTTCATTATTGGAAGTTTTGATCTAAATCATTTTTGCTAAAGAAAATACAACTGACATTTTTGTGAACGTTAACGATTTTTTTTAGCTATTTTCAAACTGCTGCTGTTTTTTTTTTTTTCTATTGGGTTTGTTTGTTAAGAAAGGCACGTTTAGTAGAGAAACAGTTGAATAATGGAGTTTGGTCAGGAACATAACGGTGGAAAAGAGGAAGGAGGGAAGCTGGGAAATTAGAGGAGGAGGAGGAGGAGGAGGATCAATATCCAACACATGCAAACACTGTTAACCCTTTTTAATTTTTATTTCCCCACAACAAGAAAGGGTTCTAGCATATAATGGGAAAAACTCTCCTGCCAATTATGTGTGTGTGTGTGTTTGTCCATCCGACCTCCACTTCATCTTTCAGCGTTGCGGTGAGGTGGTAGACATGCAAGAAAATTTAACACTTGTCATAAATTGCCTGGTTTCTCCTCTTTCTCTCTCTCGCTGTAGCAAAGATTCCAAGTTTATGTCGGCGTAAGCGAGCTTCGAATAGAAAATAAGGAACAAAAACCTGAGAGGCTTATTCTTTTAAGACAATATATTCTTTTAAACACTTACTACGACGATTGGAATCCTTATAGTGGTAAAGCCTACTTGAGCCTTTGTGATACCTGTTGTTGAACTTGACGTTTGTTTTACTGCCGTTGCTCTCTAGACGATTGTATTATTATTATTATTATTATTATTATTATTATTATTATTATTATTATTATTATTATTATTGTTGTTGTTGTTGTTGTTGTTGTTGTTGTTGTTGTTGTTGTTGTTGTTGTTGTTGTTGAAAAGAATGACAGAATTAAGTGAGTTGATTTAATATATTGTTTTTTCTATTTTACTTACAATTCGCTTCTCAGGTTCAACGATGTTTCTGAGTAACTGGCCAATATTCATAGTGGGAATTTTCAAAAAAATTATAAATGCTGAAGGTAATCTTTTATTAGAACAGGATCTCAGGTCCAGGTCAAGCATGGATCGTCTTCAGTACCGGTATTATTCCGTAGGCACTGACGACGACCTTTAGCATTTATAATTTTTTTTTAAATTCCCAATATGAATATTGGCCAGTTACTCAGAAATATCGCTGAGCCTGAGAAGCGAATTGTAAGAAAAATAGAAAAAAAAAACTATTTATAAAATCAACTCGCTTAATTCTGCCATTTTTGTTAACAGCATTTGCCTAAAAGAGGGTCTTCTACCAAAATATTATTATTATTATTATTATTATTATTATTATTATTATTATTATTATTATTATTATTATTATTATTATTATTATTATTATTTATTTATTTATTTTGTTGTAATCCAAAAAATATTTATTGAAATATCCTTTTTTTAATACTTAAAATTTTAATTGATTACGAAAACACAAGACGGAAACGTCGATAAATACAAATAAGGTCATGATCAGTAGCATATGAGCAATCATTTTACAGATGCGTATAAAGTCACCAATTTCCGCTAATTTCTTGAGTTTTGATATAAGCCATTTTTAACCCCGTCTGGTTCTGTGTTGTATTTTTTGCTTTCTGTTGGGAATCTTAATGAGCTACTTCTGTAGATTTTGCTATGTATCATAATTCTTTACTTATTAACATATTCTCAAACAGGTTGATTGATAAAATTGTCACAAACAGGCCTTGCCTCCTATAAAACTCGTCAAATTACCAGTCACAAAAGGATGAATGTCAAAACAAAACAAGTAAAAAATGCGCCTAACTATCCTCGGCGCCGTCGAGTTTTCTGTACAGCATATAATGCTGCATGAAACTAAGCGACGGCCCATGAAACTTTCAATCACACCCCGGGGGCCTATGTTAGTGGCATCTATAGCGGAGCCAGACGCATGATTATAGCTAACTTAAACCTCATATAAAATAAAAACTACAGGTGCTAGATGGCTGCAATTTTGTATGTTTGATGATTAGAGAGTCGATGATCAACATGCCAATTTGCAGCCCTCTAGCCTTAGTAGTTTATAAGATCTGAGGGCGGGCAGACCGACAGACAAAAAAAAAAAAAAACAAAAAAAAAAAAAAACATCTCAATAGTCATCTTTTACAGAACACTAAAATTAGGCTTATTGTAAACTGCTTATTACTTTTCCAAAGGAAGATATTGTTTTTTTTTTCGCCTAAATTATATCTAATTCAAGTAATATAAAAACACGGTAATTTCAATAACTAGTATACAGAATTGGTTGTACCTTAGATCCTTTTAAATGGCGTCGGGAAATTATCAAGTGGAATGTCCCATTTAGATTCTTAGGTGTCACTTCGGGGATAGTGCTATCGGTTGACTTTTACATCTGAAATATTGGATTTTGTTTTTAAAGATACCGAGAGGACATGACACTGCTTTTATTCTTTTATTTCGGACGTTGGAATTGTCGTAACATTTTCTTTATTTTAGTAAAAACCGAGAAAGGAGACTCATTACAACAAGCCTGGTCTAGCAATAAAAGTATGTTAATGGTCTTCGCTAATTACATACTACATTAATCTCTCTCTCTCTCTCTCTCTCGCACACTCTCCTTTTTATTTTGTCTCACCTCTGTCTCTCTCTCTCTCTCTCTCTCTCTCTCTCTCTCTCTCTCTTTCTTTATTAGTTGCTAGATTTATGCTTATTGTTCTCATTATATTTAAATTAAAGCAATTAGTCTGCTGTTTCTCTTATTTTAATTTCATTTTAACTAGTACGCTTGTACGGATGTCTGCACTGTGTCAGTGTAGATGTGATAAATAAAAGATGGCATTGCTTAATTAAAAAAAAATAAAATGTTCATGTTTATAAGGGTTTTTTTACGGTAGTTTACTTCCGGGGTCAGTCGTCGACCTTACATTAAACACACTCTCTCTCTCTCTCTCTCTCTCTCTCTCTCACCTATTGACCTGAAGTAGTATATTTGATCTTCTTACCTGGAAGGTTCTTTGAACTGGTAGCATATACACATGTTCTGAAAGTAACTATTTTTCCTAGATTCAGTCATTCTTGATGTGTGCAAGTCGTAATGAAACTAGGAACTCACCTAGTAGTTATTTTTTTCTAGACCTGCAGCTTTCGGAGTTAGCGCAAACCAATTTCAAATACTATATGCTGTGATGGATTTAATAATTAAACTGGCGTCACAAGTACGATGGTCATCGAATTCTCAGCACAGTTCCCTAATCGGTACAACAGCATTTTTAATCAAATTTTCCTCCTGAGAATCATTTACTGTAGAAGATTATGATGTAGTATCTTACTAAGATTATATTTAGTGATTTCATATTTCAAACTTATTTTTATCAAACATACAGTTATTTGATTTAAGAAAATATTAGTCAAATTTACATGGTGACTTAATATGATTATCGTAACTGATTCGTTCCAGTAAGAATTCGTCAGGTTTTATTTTTTTTAATTCTTTAATCCCTGTGAAAGTTTTTCTGCTTAAGTATCAAATACTCATCGATTCCATTGGTATATCGTCTTCATAATCATCATCAGCATCATCAAGAGAAGCCTAGTCGTACTGGGCCGCTGGTAACTTGACTAGCGTCGTGCCATGCCGCTCAGATGTGGCGGGTTCGCGTCTCCACCAAGGCCGTGAAAAATCACTGGTTCCGTATCATGATCAGGGTCTGCGGTGGGAGGTTGAACCCAACATTCTTTAGACGCTAGAATTTCGAGTCAATGGCCCCTATGTGTTTGTTCCAGTGATTAGGTTTCATCTAATGAAATATTAATAATAATAATAATAATAATAATAATAATAATAATAATAATAATAATAATAATAATAATAAACACACTGCTGTATTCGAATGATGGAATATTTACTTCATGTGGACATGACTTGCGGGAGTCAACGGGACATCCATCATCATTATATGTATTAATTTTTTCTCGTTTACTCTATTTTTCCCTTGATTTAGTTATTAATTTATATTTTCTTCCTTCCCAGGTTGTGACTGTGACGAGAAGGGCTCCACCAGCCCGTCTTGTGACATCATCAGCGGCCAGTGCGCTTGCAAGAACAATGTTGTGGGCAGAACATGCAGCGCTTGCAAGGTGAGACTATAAAGATAGTTTATGTTCAGGGCAGTGAAAGCTTCGTCAGGCCCGGCGAGTGTTTTTAATTCGTGCTCACACGGCATGCCTTGCTGACGTAATCGAATAACTGCCCCGAGTGTGATTACCTGCCTACAGGGCTCGCGTTCATTATCTTTTATGGCTGTCCCTTCACAGCAAGGTTATGGATATATATATATGTATATGTATATATATATATATATATATATATATATATATATATATATATATATATATATATATATAAAACGGAACAAGGAAAATTACGAAAGTATGGCGGTAGAAGGAAAGAAGTTGCCGAGAACCTTAATACGAGGATTTAAAATTTCACTTTCGGCAAACTCTACGTACAGATTCAAGGCCTCCTGATCTCTTCTCAATATATATATATATATATATATATATATATATATATATATATATATATATATATATATATATATACTTTCGTAATTTTCCTTCTTCCGTTTTCAAAAGCGGAAGTAGGGAATTGGAATAAAAGGGTGAAAGGTTGAATGGTTTGGTGAAAACGGAAGAAGGAAAATTACGAAAGTATGGAGGTAGAAGGGAAGAAGCTGCCGAAAAGTGTAATACGAGGATTTAAAGTTTCACTTTCAGCAAATTCTACGTACAGATTTAAAGCCTCCTGATCCCTTCTCAATACGAAAGAAAATAACAAGCAACTGGAAAACTACTTAGTAGAAAAATCACGGTAACGAGATAAATTACAGAATGAAAGTAAATGTCAAAACATGACGATAACAGATGTCCTTTTCTTGAGGCGGTCTCTTGAATTAATGCTTACATCCGTTTGGGTTGACGATGGAACTGACGCATTGTACAACTATGCAGTAGTTTTTCTCCACCCGATTCATAATACTACAGGTGAAGAGTTCTACCAATAAACGCACTTGACAAGGAATAAAAATTTGTGTGGTTAAATCGCTATTTCATAAAGCGTCGTTATTGGCTCTATTATTATCATTATTATAACATATTCATATTGAAAAAGTAACTAACGTTTACTCTCTTGGTTATATGGTTCTGTACTTTTTATGAAGAGGTTAGCGTGTTCTTGCCGTATCGATGGAAGTGAAAACCACCTGGTTCCCTCGTAGCAAGAATTTAAAACACACATGCACGCAAAAAACACACACACACACACATATTTATATATATATACTATATATATATAATAATAGTGTGTGTGGTGTGTGTGTGTGTGTGTGTGTATGTATGTATGTATGTATTTACGTGTGTGAGTGTGCGCGTGTTAATTGAGGCAAAGTAGAATTCTGTGTTGCAAATTCCCGAAATGTATACTAGTATTGCACACCAGCCCGTTTTTTCCCCCTTGGTTAGCTTAGGTTATTCTTCAAAAACTGTATCCTCGGAAATGAAGAGGCAATTTTGGGTGGTGGGAAACGTAATGAGATTATTTTTAAAAAAGATTCTATGGTTAATTTTAAGATGTAGCGCCCCGCTTCCGCCGCCGCCCCCCCCGCCCCCCCCCCCCCCCCCCCCCCCCCCCCCCGCCCCCCCCCTCCCACCCCCCCCCCCCCCCCACCCCCCCCCCCCCCCCCCCCCCCCCCCACCCCCCCCCCCCCCCCCCCCACCCCCCCCCCCCCCCCCTCCCCAAGAGCGATAGAGAAAGTCTTGATACTTGTTGGCGGCATGGAATGGCATGGCACGAAGGATGCCGTAAACAATCGTTAACAACACCTAAAGAGATATTTTATTGCTATCAAAGAAAATAAAGGAAGAAGGTAATAGGAAAACACGGTTAATATTATAGATATATGTGTTGTGGTGTGGGTGTGTGGTGTGTGTGTGTGTACATATGTGTGTATGTATGTATGTACACGTGTATATATATATATATATATTATATATATGTGTGTGTGTGTGTGTGTGTGTATGTATGTATGTATTTACGTGTGTGAGTGTGCGCGTGTAATTGAGGAAAGTAGAATTCTGTGTTGCAAATTCCCGAAATGTATACTAGTATTGCACCAGCCCCGTTTTTTCCCCCCTTGGGTTAGCTTAGGTTACTTCAAAACTGTATCCTCGGAAATGAAGAGGCAATTTGGGTGTGGGAAACGTAATGAGATTATTTTAAAAAAGATTCTATGGTTAATTTTTAAGATGTAGCGCCCCGCTTCCGCCGCCGCCCCCCCCCCCCCCCACCCCCTCCCCCCCCCCCTCCCCAAGAGCGATAGAGAAAGTCTTGATACTTGTTGGCGGCATGGAATGGCATGGCACGAAGGATGCCGTAAACAATCGTTAACAACACCTAAAGAGATATTTTATTGCTATCAAAGAAAATAAAGGAAGAAGGATAATAGGAAAACACGGTTAATATTTGGCCAGGATTGGAAATGTATGGAAAAACGGAAAGCAAAATACTGTGTCACAGTGCCCGTGACTAAGAGGGGAAACGGTGAGCAAAACTGAAGGAGGCTCACTGGAATGAACAGTGGCTATTTTGTTTCAGTTGCCTCTCAGTGGTGGCCACACAGTAGTTTTTATCCATTCCAGTTTTTAAGTAGAATCTGGTCTTTAGACAATATTGAAAATTACATGATTCTTCAAATATTGAATGTGTGTGTTTTTTTCCTTCTTCTTTTTTCAATTCTCGGTAAGATATATTGAAACTGAACAAAACTTTCAGCACGAAATAATTTTTATCCGAAATCCATTTCAAGACGTCGACTTCAACGGCCGTGCCATTTACTTACTTTTGGAATTATGAAAGTTTTTTATTCTTTTGTTTTTCTCAATTCAGTAGCATTGTTAACAGACATAAGACATATTTGAAGAAGGACTTTTGTTTATCAAATTAACTTTCATTTGGATAACCAAACCATTGTATGAAATATAAAAGAATACTATTCGGACACATTATCCATCATCATCAAGCTGCCGACTACTACTAAGTGTATTTCGCCTTATTTAAAAAATAAAATAAAAAAAAGATAGCGGAGTTGCAAACGTAGAGCTACGGTATCTGAGACAAGTTCATCATCTTCATAACTTTTTTTCGCTAATTTTTTGCCATAGATGTGTATGACAGTAATGGAGAAGCCTAGTAAGTAGCGCTAATTGTAAAAAAAGTTCAACATTCATATGGAGCAGGTTTAGGAAAAAGCGGTACAAATATGGCTACGTTCACGAGGTAGTGCATCTCTCTCTCTCTCTCTCTCTCTCTCTCTCTTCTTTCGAACTCAGGGTCCGGGTTCGATTCCCCGCTCTGCCAACGTGAAAGCAGAGGAATTTATTTCCAGTGATAGAAATTAATTTCTCGGTGTGGTTCGGAACCCACTATAAGCTGTAGGTCCATTTGCTAAGAAACCAATTGGTTCCTAGCCACGTAATATCTAATCCTTTGGGCCAGCCCAAGGAGAGCTGTTGATCAGCTCAGTGGTCTGGTAAAACTAAGATATACTTAACTCTCTCTCTCTCTCTCTCTCTCTCTCTCTCTCTCTCTCTCTCTCTCTCTCTCTAGAGGCAAGTTTACAGATAAGAGTTTATACCGAAGCACGTCGTAACGTTATGAGAATTTCCAATGAAGAATTATTAAATCAATTTGTTGGGAAAAACTCTCTATCGCGAGAGTATATACAATAATAAAAAATGTTACGAGTCCGTGTATAATTTTTAAAACTTACAAAAAGCTTTCGAACCCTTCCCTGGGATCATCTTCAGTCCAAATGACAATTAGGTACACCAGGTAGTGAGGTGAATTTAAAAAACAAACAAGAGTCGTTGAAGATTGTTGGCACCGGTCCATAAATATTAAATCAATGCGGTAGTAGAATGTTGAAATAATTGTTCACTTAGAGTATGGTAAAGACGAAACGAATAATGTATCAAAAGTGAAAAAATACAGTGGATTCTTTGAGAAGCTTTCTGCCCTGCTGCAGGTGTTTGGTCCCGCTATGGAACAGTCATTAATTAACGACAAATAGTTAGTGTTAGTCATCGGAAATTTGTGCTTGATAGAATCAGAAAACTTAAACATTTATATGTTCCAGCCATAAGTCACACATACACACATACAATGCATTATATTCCTATGACGGCCAACTCACGTCTGCAAAACTTTTAGCATTAGCGGCCTTAGAATGCTGACTGAATCAATCATTTAAAACCTGGTTGCGTGGATATTGTTGACCAGTAGTGTTAACTTAGGTCAAGGAAATTTTGGCAAGATAGTGGTAAATTGTTTAATTGTTGTTTCTAACGATAGGATGTCGTAACTAGATGAATGTAACACTGTACAAAGAAGTGCTGAAATATATGCGAATCGGTAGGCCAAGTACATGCGTTGATTAGTCACGTACTTTTAACGGCAAGATTTATATTTTATTTAGAAATTATTGCGAACTTTTAGCTTATGCTAAATTTGATATTTTCAAGGAGTTTACTAATAGATGAACAGCTGTGATGTTATAAATCCATGCTGGCCAAACGCCATAACGCTAAACGATCGGTGAGACACCTTTATCCTTTTGAATCGTTGTATTGGTTACATACTTGAAGGTAAATGCAAAATCGAAGTAACATCCTATATAAAAGAAAAATATAATGTTCATTTCAGGTATGCTGGTGACTCTTAATATTTTTTTGCAGTGAACAAAAAAAAAAAAAAAAAGATTTAAAGAGCTTGTGCTGTTCAGGTAACAGGTATAAGACGTATAGCATGGACCAATGAATTGGGTCTTCTATGGTTGGCCTTTGTAAATGACAGGATTAAGAACTTTGGAGTAATCAAAGGTGACCTCAGTCTAAATGAAAAGTTTGTTACTGATACATGTATGAGAGAACTAAATTAGTATGGATCTAACGTCTTTGTACGAGAAGTACAACTTCTAATTGTTTTTCTGTTCTGAAATCGGGTTCTTAACACATACTTATCCCATGCATTATGCTTGGTAATTTATTTTGTCATTTGTCATTAGAGGTGTTCCTGGTGAGCCTCTGTAAATCTTTTTGAAGATGATATATACATGTACTGTGATGTATGAATTTATTGCATATGATGCTGATAAAGTTATGTTACGATGAGGCACCTGTGACCCTTGACAGATACCATGTGTTGCCGTTATTATTACAATTATAATTATACTGCCGTAGAAATTATCATAAATATTGAAGTTCAAAGAAAGCACAGTAGCTCAAAAGTGACGCTATATGATTTCGGAAGATTTCACTCAAAAGTTATGAGTAGGCAACTAACATAAACAAATTTATTTCTGCTTTGAATGCAAAAGCATATTTATTTCATAATATAAGGCTGTAAAAAGATTCATATATATTCCAAAAAAGCTTTCTAAGGATTCAATCCATCATATTTGTCTATATATGTCTAAATTGTAAGAATTAATTACGTAATGCAACTTACCAAAAAATAGTGATGAATTACTTCCAAACCTTCGTGAATTAAGAGCCGATGCGTTCTGCAGAAAGTGTTTATAAGACCAGGTTTGAATGTTAAGACTACATTTTTTTTATATAAAAATTGAGGAAAGCAATCTTTCATAACATTGTGTCACTGTTGAATTAAAACTACAAGATTTTAAATTCAGTGCTAATGAATTATTTATATTTATATGCGTTGACTGTGGACAAACAGATAATTACAGAGTATTAATTGAAACATCCACTTACATCAACCTGTGGGTGTAACCATGAAAGGTGACAGGCTGACAAGACAGCTGCGTTGTCTTAAAGGCTAGGCCCAGACCTCGGTCTTGTTAACAACTTAACTGATTTTTGCGTAGTGTGATTAAAATTCCTGATATACTGGGATACTTCATTTTCACGTCAAATACATGGACCAAATGTATTTCAGATCGCGTATCGCGGTATTGCAAGCCCATCATTGCTTGGGCAAACACTTGAAGACATTGGTTAAATTCGAGAAGTTGCAGAGCTTTTGATATAGTACAAATACAACACTGCAAATACCGATAAATTCAAGAAGTTGCAGAGCTTTAGATGTACAAATACAACAGTGCAAATACCGATCAAGGATGCAAATATTTAATATTTTGAATAGCGTCAGTCGGAACTAAAACATTGCAAATTATAGCTGAATCATGAGAATTCTCTTGATATTAATATTGTTGGCTGCGATGATAACTTAGAATTATTTGCGTATGCTAATGGAGAATTTTAAAATAAAAAGTACGTTTGTTGTCGATTATTGTGATATTAAGGATTTGACAAGTTACATGGAACACAGTGTGGCTCAGTTTGTTTGTTTGTTTGTTTATTTTTTTGCCATGCCCCTAGGTTAGGGAAGTTAGTTAGTTACTCTACAGTAATTTGGGTGTGGGAAACATAATGAAAAACACATGTGTGAGTTTTGCATCGTTAGATCCTGCTTAACACACGCAAGTGAAAGATGAATTTATAAAGATGAAAAATATATTTTGGTTAAGGATGTGTTAAGCATCATTTTGGTGACAGACAAATTTGCTATAATCCCTTAGTAGGCCTGGTTCACGTCACCTTTATTTAAAAGGAATACTAGTTACTAAGTTGGACTGAGTATCTTGCTGTACGCTAAAATCATTCACACAAGTAATATCTTGAACATTTTCTTTTCAGCCTGGTTTCTGGGGTCACGTGAGAGGTACTGGATGCACCCAGTGCGACTGCCACCAGGTCGGTAGCATAAGTCATCAATGCGACGATGCCACAGGGCAATGTCGGTGTCGACCTGGCGTGGGAGGACCGCGGTGTGACACTTGCCTACCTGGGTACTGGGGATTCTCGCGACAGGGATGCAAACGTAAGGAGTTAATCTCTCTCTCTCTCTCTCTCTCTCTCTCTCTCTCTCTCTCTCTCTCTCTCTCTCTCACACACACACACACACACGCTTCATACATAAAGTTTGGCTTTTGCTAGAAATCTTACACATTTTCAGTACGCGCTGTCTAATGTCTTAATAAATTCACAATTGCCGCATTAATAATTTTGTTCATATCCGTAAAATAAAAAAAAATAAAAAATTCCTGATACAAAAAAAAAAAAAAAAAAATTACAGTCCAGTTAAACTTTCCAATCTCTGTATGTAATGATAATTTTCCACAACACTCAAAAGACCCCTCAATCCCTTTAAGACACTTCAAGAGTTAATCAAGACCTATTTTGAGCTTATCTTTTAATATAACTTGTAAAACTTTATTCATCCCCAATTTTGTCATGTGAATGGTATAGTTATTTATTGCTGATGTATCTGCTTTGTTAAAAAGGACGTCTCTTTCTGAGAAATTTTGTAATTTCTTCAAATTGAATTATATCACGTGCATTATGTTGCTGTGCAATTTCTTGTATGAAATTTTGTGATTGCTACACAGGAAGTTCATTGTTCTTAGACTCTGTGGTATACAGAAAAAATGAATTTGTAAGCCCTGTGTTTTAAATATTATTATTATTATTAATTATTATTATTATTATTATTATTATTATTATTATTATTATTTTATTATTATTATTATTATTATTATTATTATTATTATTATTATTAGAATGCCCATAATGTAGAATAAAAAAAAGAGGAAATTCAATTGCGGTTTTAGTAAGATAACCATTATATAGGATATGCGAATGGCAGTTATTTGCAGTTCTCTGAAGAATTTATCTTTTGCAGCTTGTGAGCCCTGCAGCGGCCCAGGTCGTTTCTGTGACCCATCCTCTGGGCGATGTATTTGCCCAGAGAACACCGAGGGAGATCGATGTGAGAGGTGCTCTCCTGGATCTTGGGATTACGATGCGTCCAGAGGTTGCAAGGTTGGTATTAAGCCGGCCATACACGTGCAGTTTTAACTGACAGTTATGACTGTGCAGTTATAACTGGACACAGTTTAAACTGACGTCAGTTAAAAATGAAATGCACACACACACACACAGTTCAATCCCTCAGTTTTTACCATGGATTCCGAGAAGTACGATCTTGTGCTCTCGATGTATTCTTTGTAATGCTACAAACAAATAGAAAAATAAAACTAAAAGCGTAAACAGTGGTGCAAAAAGTGGTTACTGAGGCGAAATCAATTTTCTGATATTAAATTATTAAAGGAATTAAGTGAAGAACCAATTGATTTTCTCAATTATTTGCACATGACTGGAACTGTACCAAAAGTTGCTTCCGCTTTGTTTACGTGCTATCTCAACAAACTGTACTCACCGCTACCACCTGTAGAAATGAGAAATTGAGAACTGCACAGTTACGAATCCCCCCACACACGCTCAGTTCAGTTACTCCTTTCAGTTAAAAATATGGAACATTGCATTTGTCTCAGTTTAACTGTACAGTTTTGTTGAACTGACGAAATGAGCAACTGAGATACCCACACACGTGCAGTTTTAACTGTCAGTTTATAAAACTAATCAGTTTATCACTGTCAGTTAAAACTGCCACGTGGCCGGCCTTAAGGCGAGTTTGCAGTGCTAGGATAAGATAGAGGTTGCAAAACTGCAATGCCAGTATGAGGTAGAAATGACAAGACTGGTACAAGTACAAAATTATAGGTTGGTAGGAGGAACAGGTTGCAAGGCTTATATTAAGGCTAGACTGAAGTTTTGCAAAACTGGTACAAGGCGGGAGTTGCAAGGCTGATATTAGGGCGATTGTTGGTAGGCAGCAGTGATGGTAACATTGTCATGAATCAGTGAGTGCAAAGGTTGTATGAGGCAGAGGTAGCAGTAGGTACCGATATTATGGCCAGATCACAGTGTAGTTAGGAAGAAAATCTGCAGAGTTTGTCAAGTTTCTGTGATTAGGAGGATACAATATTGATTTCAAGGTTAGCTGCAGTACTGGAATGAATGTGGCTACATGCTTGGTGTAAGTGTGAGGGAAATATACTCTCTTTGGTATGAGGATGAGACGGCAAGGTTGGTGTCAGGACGCGATTCAGGCTTCATGTTAAAGTTGAAGAAGTGATATAAGAGTGAAGTAATGGTACACGATTACTATTGAGGGAAGATTGTAATTTCTGTATGATGATGAGTTTCCATTGATGGTATTAAATGAAGTTGTAAGGTTGTTATGGGGATGAGGTTGTAAGTTTGCAGTTTTGGTGTCTGAAAAGTTTGACACTATAAGTTTGTCTTGAGGAGGCATGTTGGAATTTGAAATAGGATTATCAATCTTTTTTTTTATTTCAAATACCTCTTATATTGCTATGTACATTGAAAAGTTTTTCTGATAACAGCACTCTGAGGATAGTGACTTGTTTTAAAGATCTGTTCTTACTTTAGTTTTTTCTTGGCGTACTGTATTTCCACATCTGCTGTTTGTGAGAGCATCAGAGACCCACTGGATTTTTATGAAACGCCCATTCATTTCAGTAAATAGGCTTCTGATTATTGGTATACCCTATCATTGAAATAATCATAGATGTTCTTCTTTTGTTTTGCATAATGTAAATGGTCAGTGATTAAATCGTTTATTGGTTCCACAGCCCTGCAACTGCTCTGGAGCTGGTGCCATCACCCGCCAGTGCGATTCCCGAACTGGTACGTGCGTTTGTAAGGAAGGCTATGAAGGAGAGCACTGTGGCAAGTGCAAATTTGGCTTTTATGGTTTCCCTCTCTGCACCCCATGTAACTGCAACATGGCTGGTACTAACCCCCATAACTGTGATAGCAAAGGCCGATGCCAGTGTGATCGAAGTGGACAGTGCCCCTGCAAAGTAAGTAAAGTGTTTTCAGAAATAATTCCGTATCATTTTCTTTTTAATATGAAATGAGTTATGGATTTTATTTAATGGCAGCGAGGCTAATCTCTGTTTTCATTATATCTTTCCAGGCCAATGTCGAGGGTCTTAGATGTGGTAAGTGTGAGGGTGGGACATTTGGGCTGTCGATAGATAATCCCTCAGGTTGCACAAGCTGCTACTGCTTCACGCGAACGAACAAGTGCACACAGGCTGATCTCACTTGGTCTCAGGTACGACTCTGGGTTTAGAGGGATATGCACAATTCATTAGTTAATGTAGATGTGGTACCATTGTGGATACTAGACTTAGCAGTCTTTTAGAAAATTGCATGTGGTCTTTAAGCATTTCGAGTATCAGTGTTTGTTCGTTTTTGCAGATTTTTATTTTTCTTTCACTGTTACACATGATACTCGTTTCTACCATTCCTTGCTGTATTTTTTTCCTCTTTCTCAAGACCTGTCCGCACTAGGAAACATTATTTACAAACAAAGTTTCCGAACAATGTTTGCAAACTGTTTGCAAACAATGTTTCCTGTCCAGACCTCAGATGTCGGCAGGATAGTTGTCGGTGCAGTAGCCTCTGTATTTACTTGGCTATTTTAATGCACTCGAGGAGGGATAAGAAAAAGAAATAGAGATCGTGAGGAAGTCTTTAGAAAAAGGAGCCTATCATGCTGACTTGCTTCTGGCGGAATTGAAAATAGATACATATATACACGTATACATACATACACACACGCACACGTATATATATATACATACACATTGTACATGCATATATAATACATTATACATGTGTTTATATACATATACGCACAGAAATACTAAATGTTTTCCATTCTGGATGGGAAACAAATATGCGGTGAAAAGTGTAATGTTTCCTAGTGTGGACAAGCCTTTAGAATCATATAGTATAGGAAATGTTGTGCCCTGCTTATCTTTTTCTCTTTATGGGTGCCCTATGAAAAGTCTGTCGAGGAGCCACTAGACTTTATAAAAACCAACTTGGGCATTGAAACGTGACAACATTGCATGAGAAATAAATATGATAGTGTGAATGTGATTCTGATCATCAAATGCATAAGGTCCTTTGTTTGCGTATTGTTTACTGTACTTACATCACTCCAACACAAGACTTGCAAGAGTGATAACATACACAGGACTTCCACTTTTAAGGAGTGCTTAGGTGCACTCTTATTGATATGTACTCTCCACTTATAGTTTGTTTAGCCTGCTGCACCTGATATGGTAAAGGTCTTGGATTTTGCATTGTATGGTTCGTGATGAACTTTAAACAAGACTTTTCATAATTCTCTAACTTGTAAAGAGCATGTATGAATATCTCTTGATTTTCCAGCTTGGGTAAACTGTTTTAACAGCTTTGCACTTATGCAAATTTTAATTCATTCAAAATTTTAAAGCAACAGTATGCTTAGGAAAGATTATAATAGGAGCCAGTTGAAGATGCCATATAAAAGGTGATGGTAGTTTTTACTTTGGTGGCCTACATGTTCTTGCTATTATTTATTTTTTTCTGGGAACTTTCCTATACACGTACCTGTATTAATCTCTTAATTAGAACCTGTTCCTGAAACGCTGGAATTTTTCCAATATTGCAGTCTCACTGTCACTCTTTTGAAAAAGTATACCTCATGCTGTATCTTCTACCAGTAATGCATATACTATTTTGTTTACACCGTAAACACAACTTAGTGTTCGGCCCTGTCAACAGTGTGGAAATTTTCCAATTCGTAGCTAGTTGTTTTTACCACTCTTTACCTCTAAATGTAGGTTACATTTTTAATTAGCTGATTCATTATCAAAAGTATTACCCCTTCATCAATGTTCATAGCATTTTATTATCTTTCTTTTTTATTGACATTTTAAAAGGCAGAGCTACTCACCCCCAGCCTTAGTACACCAAAGTAAACCAAACATGAGGTGGTGCATTGCCTATTGTTGTTGGACTTGGTATAAAAGAAGAAAATATATTCACCGCATATCAATACAAGGTGTACATATATATTATTTTCACCAACTATTTCAAACATTTTAATCTATTTTGAATTACAAGTTTTACTTGTAGACATCAGGAGGCATGCTCAGTAGTAAAATATTCGATAGTTAAGAAGTTGTTCAGTGTCCAAGTAATTTCAAAAAGCTTAATTAGATAGTTAGGGAATATAGATAGCTTTATTTTTATTCCATATGGAAAGTTTAAATGCTCTATCCTTTCTGTATATCTCTTATGGGGAGATATTTGCAAATACGTGGTAAAGGTTCTCCAGAACTTAGTTAATTGGAAATATGTTTAAATAAAGATTTTCTTTCCTTTCCCACCAGTAAACACTCAGATTAACTATTACAGTGTCATAGATGATTACCATACACATACTATGTTCAACAATTGTTAAGACATTGGGTTTGTAAGGTATGAAAAATGCAAATTGATTACAAATTTGCCATTTCTACCAACTAATTTCAGTTTTTGGTATACTAGGCTTGTTACGATTATCCAGCAAGTATGTTATTTGAGCACATTCATCCAGTTAATATTTCTGCACTATCTGAAGAAAACAATAAATTGTTAGAATCTGGTCTAATAGTACTAGTACTGTAAAAACTATAAATGTTATATAGGAATCATGTTGCTTATTTTTAAGGTATGATGATGTCATGCACATTGTCAGAACTAGCTGAAAGTCCTGAAAACTGAGAGCGATTTACAATTTTTTATGATCATTGGTTGAAAAAACCAGTAACTTTGACATCCGAAAATTCAGTGATGGTTTTATACCCAACAGGGTATAAAATTAACCATCCACAACCAAAGTGTTCAAACAACTCTGGGAGATGAGATGCATTTATGATGAATTTGTTCCCAAACTCTGGAGAAATAAAGCTATGTATGCACTTTGCCTATAATTGAAAATGGCTTCAGACACCTTCCATCTCTCTCTTAAGAATAATAACCACCATTGTGTCATCCAAAGGTTGATGTTAATTTCAGTCATCAACCCTAGTCTCTTCATCATTGTGGTCACAAAGGGATTGGTTCCATAACTTGCTGCCACCTTTGAAGTCATTTTCAACTAAACTGTTAGGTGCTAAACCATCATTCCTGTGGCCATTTAAACAATGTATTTAGCAGTTTTTTTGCAGGCATTTTGTGTGGAAATTTTTTTTACCCTGTATGTGATCCACAGTGAATGTTTGCTAAGCAATGTAGGCCATCATGTATCGTTGGTGTCCCAAAAGACATCTCTCTCCACTCTCTGACCTTCATATTTTAGTGGATCCTTCTTTATTATTTTGTATGTGGAAAGAATTCATTCAAATTTTTTCAATATCACTTGGTATAAATTTGTGCTCTGAACGTACCATGAATCAGTGAACTGAATTTCATGAATTGTCTCAGCTGTAAGGACTTTCTCAGGAACTATAGAGACACCTCGTCAGAGGAGCGCTAGGCCATGAAGTGTAACCAACCCTAATCTGCAGAACCTTAAAAGGAATCTTTAAAATCTTTAAGACAAGTCGCCCTTAATAGATATATGATAAAAACAGTTTGATTTTCGTCGCCTAAGCATATGAGTGAATTGCATGGGTTCTTTATTAAAGTGCCCCTTTTTTATATGATTACTCTCTTTGAGGCTACTTATGCCTTTGACTTTATGATGAAGAATAAATGATGTAGCAGTACTCCTTGCTTTCCATTATCTTGGATATTTCATAGTACAGGGTGAGAAGCTCTGTCCAATAAGAATTCTATACTTTGAATAGTACACTAATTTGTTCAGAACTATTTATCCCATGGAGAATTAACAAGAATACCATTTTTTATATGAGGCAAATAATCTTATAGGTTTGTAGATTTGTCTAAAGGTGAATTATAATGGAAGGAAAGAGACAGTGCATAAATTTAGACCTTTATTCATATACCTGTATGTTCTTTTCAAATGCCTGTCTGTTGCATAAGTTTTTGAAGCACCATTAAATTTCATTTGACGGATGTCTTTCACAGTTTCTAGAAAACTTTCTTAAGTGGCCTATACTTTCGGGTAAACAAGCGATCATATAGCCAGCATCATCAGCGCTTCTTGTACAGTACATCTTTAACACTGGGTGCTTCAATTTTGTGTGTTATCTGTTTGTACTGTTACATATGAGGATCATTCAATATTCTCTCTTTACATTTGTCATTCAATCTGTTAAAGAGAGCCTCCACTATATAAATGGACACACCATATCTGTTTTACGAATTGATGTGTTCAGTTTAATTTTTCAAAGTACGTAGTTAGCTCTTCTCATAAAGTTTATATAATACAGTGTCTATTCATCTGTAAAACTGTTGTAAATTTGAGGTGAATTCTTCTTTTTCATATAACATACGTATGATATTTCCATTTGGATAGCTGGAAGAATTTGGCTTCTTTTATTTTAAATCTTCAACTAATAGAGTATGATTGGGTTAAATGGTTACTTTTCTCATAGGTGTTGGTACTTTTATATATCATCAAACAATGGACTTTTAGCATAGGTCTGATAATGGAAATATCTTTTTTGGGGATTCTGATGGGGTTTGTTAATCCTGCCTTGATAATTTGTATCATCTAGTATAATTATGAGTGCTTATAAGTTGTATGCAAGTATATATGTATATATATCCTCCCTGTTTGACTAGAACAAATGAAAGAGCATGAAGGTAATTGTGCCACAGTTTTTTAAGTTGCTTATGGGCACCTCTGAATTTTCATTTCTTTACTAATTTGAATGAATGTTAACCCTGACGGAGTTTTTATTCACAAAAAGCTAATTTTTCCAATCATACCAGCATGCTTGAGCTCTTCTTGTATATTGTATGTTTGGCGATACATACCTTAGAACTTTTTTTTATTAGTATTTGATTAGTCTGTAACGTGAACTAAATAGTGATCACAAATATTTCTTATACTTTTATTTACTTACAGTGTACAAGTATGTAAACATGACACTTTGTTAAACAATGATAATGCTAGGCATAATTTCCTCTTTTTTTAAAAAAGACTGAGTGATTTATTTTCTGTTGGCATGGAGACTAGATTTTTTGTTCAGTGAGGCTGATTTTGATTTTGTACTTGTAACGAGGGATGTACTGTTTCTAAATTTCTGCAGCTTTAATATATCAAATTCTTCTGAAATTTAGTTTCCAAAATTTCTTGATGGAGAATATCATTGTGAAGAGCTGGTTCCAAATGTCTAAAATCCATGTTAATTATCAGCTACAGTATGTAGTACAATGAACAATTAGCATAATACATCATCATTTCAAAATAATAAAAGCCTTTAATTTTAAACCTTTATACTATTTTTAGTTGGGGCTTAACTGTTGGTTGTAGGTTTTGAATTCTGTTAGTTTTGGACACAATAAAGAAATATAAAACTTTTATATTTCTTTTTATAATATGTTTATTTTCTTCAGAATATGAAATGCACCTTGGGTGTACTTTGTAATAAATATCAAACTAAGTGATGACAGTTTTATATTTCTTTTTATAATATGTTTATTTTCTTCAGAATATGAAATGCACCTTGGGTGTTCTTTTTAATAGATATCAAACTAAGTGATGACAGTTAAGTATTCAGTTACAATTGTAGCACCTCACTGTTGAATCAGCTTCATTGTTTTATACAGATATCATTGTCAAAATAAGATTTGTATTCACTGTGAAAAGATAAGAGGATAAAAAAGTCACCCTTGGTAAAACAACTACATACATATCTTGGCATACAGGACATATTTGAGAAAATAGCTTTAAAAGAAAAGGGGAACCAGAAAATGATATAATAAAAGCTGGGAAAATTGGACCACAGTACTATACTACATAGAATCAAAACAGTTATGTGCAAGCTGTCTAGTTTGTCACCAACATTGTCAGATACTGAGAGGTTAATTGGACTCTTACTTTTAGCTTGTTTATTGGAGCTTGGTTTGGAGTTTAATTTGTTATGGAAATTCAGAAATTCTGAGTATTCAACTTTGTATACATGGGACATTCTAAACTATAAAACACATTGTTTTGTTACATTCTAATATTAATTTTGGCATAGCCCCTTTACATAACACCATCTTTCACATAATCACCATCATTTTAACTCACCACCATCACAAGGACCATCCTCACCAACACCTTTACAGCTGATGATGATGAGTCACCGGATCTTAACCATCGAGTATCGACCGCCAGGACACAGAGTAGCATCCTATCGCCCAACTGTAACAGTATTCCGTCCATGGAACACGCAGGAGATATGTTACATTAATGTAATTATTGCAAGCTGCCAGCTGTAAAAAATCCATGCTATACTTGGCCATTTATTCTATGTTTTATGGTGTTATGTTGTAAATGTCAACATACATATACACAAATTATAGTTTACAGTAGATTTTGTGGATGAGATGATATTGATGTACTGTACTGAAATGTCTGATGTTTTCTTGTTGCTTTTGTAAGTTTGCCATGCCTGCCTTTTGAGCTGATTGATGCATTTCAGCATTGTCTTGTTTGCAATGAATGGTATTTAGGGTTGCTTGTCTAATACTGTGCTATTTTGCATATGTCATGATTTATGCATAGATATATTTTTGTTCTAAATGTCTGTAGCTGTTAAATATTCATCTATGCTGTATGTTTGTTTGATATGATTCCATTCCTTTGTTAAGTATTTATTGCGGAGATATGTGTTTAATGCATTTTAGTCTTAAGAATTGATAATATTTAATTTACTTCCACTTTCTATATACGTATACGTATAATAAATGTGATCCAAAGTTATATTAAACCAACTATGTTCCCTGAATTATAAGCTTTTCATCATCATGTACTATATGGTACACAGAAACTTTTAGGTCTAGAATTTAGACGACCTTTTTACTCCTTGCTTTTTATCAGAATTCCATTTTAATTCCATCTTCATATACTATCTCAGTAAGTAATTTTTGTCTTGTGTTTGAACAATGTATTTACTTTTTCTTTCTTTATGCATTGTCGAAAATGAATAAGACTATATATTAAACATAATGTAATAGTACTTAAGGCAAACGAGTTTTCGGTTTTTAAGTATGACTGTCTTTTACTGTGCGTTTTCTGAAACAGTATTCATGATTATTGTAACTAAAGTGGTAGGACTCTATCATGAAGGATCATCTAGCCAGGTTACGTACTTGAATGAATTTCCCACCTAACAAAACACTTCTGCATTGTTCCCAATTCTCATGGAGTAACAGCATTTGCTACTCATTTATGTACATTTTAATATAAATTCTAGAGAGCATATTCACTTTTATTCATGTCTTGTAATTGTTAGGAGAATGCAAAAATCCATCTTAGATAAAGTACAGCAGGGGTTGCAGCAGTGGAAGGTTCTTGCCCTTTAAACTTTTCAAAAAGGAACTCCAGATGAGCTAAACATTATATACAAAGCATTACCTCCACAAATTTAGTTGTTATATTACCACATTACTGCATAAGTAACATTCTTGATAAAACTAAGGAGATTGCCACTAATCATGAGATTGTCTCAAACTTGGGGAAGAATTTGAACCAAGTTACTAGAAATTTTAACCAAGTTAGTAAATCAGAGAATTCAGAAACTGAGTGTGAAGATAAATAACTTTCTGATTCAGCTCTAGAAAAAGTAGGAGAAATATTGATGATTTCCATTACAGGGAAAGGATTAGGATGCATTTTAATAGACAGATTTTATGTTGGGGATGATCGATTTTCACATAAAACATGCCCCTAATAGATATAACAAGTTTTTAGAGCAGAAAGATAACTAGACAGGTTGTTATATACAGTGCACTCATATAACTCATTTAGTAAGCTCAAGTCTTCAGTGCACACCTTTAAACAAAATTCATATTCTAAACAGAGGGAATTAAATGAATGTGCGAGATGAAAGTAGTATGCTGTACAATTTAGTACAATATTATTTTTCATGCTTACATCTTTTAAAGTGGATAATGCTTTTGGTCTTACTAATACTTTTCCCTGGCACCAGGTTTTATATAGTATCACTGTTGTATTTGTGGACAGCAAAATATGTAATGTTTTATCATGTTGTCATATCAGTTATGACCTGGTGAAAGCAAGGCTTATGTGCAAAATAACAGTATGTATCTTGAAATATTTTTGCCTGGCAGAGATGTGATGTATCTTTATAATGTAATGTACTGTATCATTATTTCTAAGTAAAATTTGCCAGACTAATTTCTTTAGCTGTTGTTAGATGTTCTTATTTGTTTACGACATGTGCATAAAAGTTTCTTGAGTTAGAAATCATTGAGATACCTGCTTAATGCTACTTTAAATTTAGTAATTTTGAAAATGGAATGATGATACATTTCTGTAATTCCAATTAGTTCACATTTTTCTAGGTGATTGTTCATATCCCTTTTTTATGAGAAGTGTGCCCTCTTCCAACTTATTACATTATCATCCTATACTTTTATGATTATTATACAGTACTGTACTATTATGAATATTATTATTACAATATTAAAGAAAATTAATTTTTATAGTAGGTCATTAAGCACAGTGCTATATTTTATTCAAATGTATGTATTTTGCTTCACAGAAAGAACTCGATAGTAGTCTGTATGCAGAAGTATGTTTATCCTGTATTCACAGCTGATCTCTGACCTGTACAGTGCTGTTATATACATCACAATCATTAATAGAGTAACAACTTTTTTATGATTTAAGATTAAAGAACAGAAAAATTATTTTCTGTTTTGAAAACCCTTGTTCTGCATGATTTTTTTTTACGATATTTTATTACCTTGACAATGTTATGGTTTGTTTCAGCAATTTTTGTGGTAATGTTATGGTACGCTGTACAGTACATGCTTAGTTATGAATTAATAAAACTTACATTGATTCTAATAGCTAATCCCTACCTCTTTCAGTTGGCTTTGCCTGGTCAGAGAGTCCTGAGTTTTGGGGAAGATGAAACAAAACTTAACATTACCAATCAGTTGCATGTAATTCCTGGTACAGAAGGGGATGTTACCATTGGATCCTCCTATCCCTTCGATGCACCTCTGTATTGGCAGCTCCCAAGGGAGTTCATGAGAGATAAGGTTAGTCTGACATGTTTTAGTGCACAATTGTGTTACTTGGTCGCCATGAAAATTTTTGTGATTGTATACTGTAGCATGCTTAAAAATAAGCTACTATGGGTTTGATATACATTACCCCTCTCCTTTTTAGGTTCTTTCCTACAATGGTTACCTTAGATTCAGAGTGGGAAGTGAAGGAGGTAAGAGCAAGTTTCCAAATCAGATTCTTGAAAGCTACCCGTTAGTATCACTTCAGGGTAACTGGCAACTGGTTCTTGAGTATTACCCCCCTGCTATAGTTCCTGATGGTCGATATGAGGTCAAGTTAGTAAAAACTGGTTTTGTTGGATGACTTGTAGTTTAGTAGGCAAACATCAAGTAAGAAAATAGATCTAATAGACCTTACTCGTTTTGGTCTGAAGAAGCAAAGTACTAAACCTCTTTGAAACTGCTTATGATTGTTCAAAACTCATCTCAACTCAGTCAAGTTTTACCATCGAGTAGAGTGGTTCACATTTTGCTGCTGTTATATTTGCAGATGTACATGTATACGTTGATGAAAATTTTTGTGCTTGAATAAAGTTTCAATGGCTTGATTTATGTTCCAATGATCGTCAAAGTACAGTAGTGAACTCCTATGCTAGAAGACAGTTGTTGGGCATTGCTGAAATAATACTCAGATATTTGTTGTATTCAGTTTGTTAGGAATCTTGCTATTTTACAGATTACATGAGGATTACTGGAGGTTAAAGAATAAGCCACAGGTTGTTACACGGGAAAAGATGATGATTGCTCTGCAAAATATTCAGCACATTTTGATAAGAGCAACAGATGCTTCTGATACCACCTCTGCTTTGTAAGTATAAAAGGCATATTTTTCAGGTTAATATTATATCAACAGTAATACATACTGCTAATTGTCTTTTGTATTGACGTCAGCTGGTAATATTTGACTATTTTCATGAAATCTATTATTATTGTATATGGAAGTTCCACAAAACAAAGATTTTATGGTTACTAGGCTTCAAGAAGTGTCAATGGATATTGCTGCTGAGGGTTCACCTGTATCATCCCGTGTAGCTTTGGGTATTGAAAGGTGTATTTGTCCTCCAAATTACAGTGGCACATCTTGCCAAGATCCAAGTAGAGGTATGTAAGTTCTGTGTTTTTTGAGAGGAAATACTGTATTGTTTTATGACTCATTCATTTTAGGGATCAATCATGAGCAGGATAAATATGTTAAAGTTTGTTTAGAATTCATAAGATAAAGTGTTACATTTACTTACGTACTTATAGTTATTTTTTCTGGAATTCAATAGCTATTTTCAGTGTTTATTCTTTAGAATACTCTATCCATATTGTTATTGATCATTTTAAGTATACTATATCAATGAGAGGTTACGTAAAGAAACAAACTCATGTAAACAGGATTTTAAGTTAACATCTCTCTATACCATTTACGTGTGTACTATTTGATTTTTATGATCTGATGTTTCAAAAATGCAGGTTTCATTTCCTATATTAATTATCATACACTGATTGCTGCTGCTTCCAGGATTTTTCCGTTGGCACAGTAAAAAGTATCCTCACTCAGAAATTATAATAGACCTGGTTGGAGAGTCACGACCATGTAACTGCAATGGACGTTCAGAAACTTGCAATCGAGAAACAGGAGTGTGCCAGGTAGATTTGACAGTTTTTAACAGTTATTTTAAGAGTGACATTATGCTTAACATAATATACTTTCATTTAGATTACCATAATTTGTGTATTGACAACTAAAATTTTCCTTCTTTAGAACTGTAGAGAAAATACAATGGGTCCTCACTGTGAGGTTTGTGCTACTGGATTCTATGGTGACCCTTCAGTAGAAAGATGCAAGGCATGTGCCTGCCCATCACTACAGCAAAACTTTGCAGAGACTTGCCAAGCTGATCGCGTTTCTGAGTATATTTGTCAATGTCGAGAAGGGTATACTGGCGACAAATGTGACAGGTATTTTCTTTATCGTACTATGTATTGTATTTTGTTCCAAAATTTCAAATGAACTGGAGTTTTACCTGAAAAAAGAGAGAAATATACAGATGCTTCATTTCATAAAAAAACTGATAAGGCAGTCCCTGGTCATCAGTGGGGCTCCGTTATCGGCAGGGTGCTGATGAGCTAAAACCGCCATTAACCGAAACTTGGCAATTTATGGCACCGATAACTGGTTAATGGTGCTGATAACCAGTTAATGGTACCTCTGTTAGGTATGTTATGGTGCTATAACTCTATTATTAACCAGGACCTGTTGTGTTATGGTGCCATAAATCGCCGATTTTATGGCGCTTATCTAGGCCCATAAAATCGGATTGCCATTAACCGGGTTCACCGATAACTGGGGACTGTCTGTATCAGTTTTATGTACATACATTTTAATTTAATAAATTTAAACCATCACAATTCAGTACCCCTGTAAGAGAGGATTAGGTATATGGTTCTTTTAAATCCAGTTAAGTTCTGTTAACACAGTAAATCAGTTCACTCAAGAAAATTATTATTCTCCATGATATTTGTTTTTTACTCCAATTAGGTGTGCCCATGGTTATTATGGTCAACCTGCCCAGCCTGGAGGATCATGCCAACCTTGTGAATGTGATCCATTTGGTAGCTTATCAGAGGCTTGCGACAGAAATGGTCAGTGTAGATGTAAGCCAGGGATTACTGGAAGAGATTGTTCCCAGTGTGCTCCACGCCATCTTACATCACCAACTGGATGCATATGTAAGATTTACAGACTTCACATATTGTTTATATAATCTACATTAAATTGTCATAAAGAGCCTATGCACAAAGAGGCTAACAGGACTCTCAGCTTTATGCTTTGAAGTAGATTCCAGAATAAAAGTTTTCTTCATGTGAAACCTTATACAATGATTAACCTTTGGTAGAAAAATGAGCCCATTACAGTCATGTAATCTTATTTGTTCTTAAAGATCAAAAGAAATTCCTTAAAACCTAGGTATGTGTTATTTGTTTTTTGCATTGTGTTAAGAGTATAATTAACTAATAGCAGTTGTGTGTTTCATGGTGAAGGTGGTAATGTAGTATGTAATCTTTATACATACTTTACTGACAACAATTTAGCTTTTCCAATGAGAGAGAGAATGGTGAGAGCATAAAGCTTGTAATAGCCCTCCTCATTTTATTAATCATACATGTATGCAGAACACTGCAAACTTCAATAACCAATCCATTTTAGGATATTAGATTTTTAGTACTGTACTTGGTTGATTTCTGGGCTTGACCTGTGTCGGCCGGTGAAATGCTCCTGTAGCACGTATTTCTAGGTATAAATAGATGCTAAATATACCAAAGAAAAAGCTAAAAGGAATGCTGAAGTTACTACCTTCGGCTCGCTCACCCATAGGGTGTTGGTATAAACACAGGGGCGAGTGGAAGCCACTACCACAGGTATTCTGCCAATTAGAAGATTCCCCTCAAAACCCCTCTCTAGGTAGGTGCCGTTACAAGGACTACAATACGTCTACCTTCCACTCGCTACTACTACAACTCCCGCCCGAAGGCTTCATTCCTGTATTAGCACGCTACAGTGACCACACGTGCTTTTCTCGCTGCCCTCTTCCTGTGTTTTTGACGAGGCCATGTCTGCTCCAGAGCCCCAAGCTTCTTCATCTAAGTTGAGTATTCCATTTTTCATTTTTGTATCTCGTGAGGGCACGATGCATACCTTTTTAGCCCTTATTTGACCCCTTAGTTCTCACGAACCGGGGTGACGCTCCTTTTCATCCGCCATCTTGGGTGCATCATTCGCCGCATGCGTTTTTTCTCATTGTTATATTATGATGATATTTACCTCATTGTTTGCATCTCACTGTTTAGACTACTGTTTTCGTATACCCCATCATTATTCTAGCTCCTGTTGTTTTCTGGAGCTTTGGTTTTACGAATTTTATCCTTACGTCGTAGGCCCTAACTCGCTCCTGACGTACTCAGGTCTCTCGTTGTATGTTTATATTTCGTTATTCTAGCCTTTGGTGGTCTCCTTTTTGTCCTCAGTCCCTCAGGAGCGGGCTGGTTCCCCTTCGTACGTACTATTTATTTTCTATGTTATATGCGAGTAGTGTGTTTTGGCTCCTAGGCTAGCCTATGGTACGCTAGTTTTGTGGAGAGGGCGATTCCTTTCTATCTCTCTCGCGATATTCATGCATGCATTCTGTTATTGTGTTTTTGATGTTAGTCAGTAATGCACTCGATTATATGCACGTTTATGATAAATATTCATATTCTTTGTGAGGTTGGAAGTCCTTGCGATTCCCTTCCCTGGCCTACCCGACCAGACCTAGGCTAGGTTTTGGAAGGTAGGTCAGGCAGTCCTGCCCCTCCACCCTTTCGGCCCCACTCTTACTGCCTCCTGCCCAGGCTATTATGCTTGCTGGGAGAGCGGTCCAGGACAGAGAGTCCCTCTCGTGTCTATGTTTGTTGGGCCTAGACCTATCGTACCTGACCAGATCGGAATTTTCGATTTTGGAGGGTTTAGTTAGGTTCTATCCGTCCACTTTATGACGTCCTTTGGAGGCCAGGCTAGCCTACCTGACCGGATCTGTACCGATCTTGAGGGTTAGGCTGGGTCCTTGCTGGGTGCGTTCCCCCCCCTTTTTTATTACTCTTTCGCAGTTCTTCCAGTAATTCCTCATCATTTATTTTATGTTTGTCCTGTTGTATGTTGCCTGGGCCTTTGCCTCCTTTAGGGTGTCAGTTGGCCTACTGTCTTCTGCTCCCTTTAGTGGTAGGCTTGTTACAGCTCCCGAAAGGTGGTGGCTCACTGATCGGTTGCTGTGGCCAGGCGATCACGACTTGTCCACTCTCCTCCAGACACACCCCTCCCCTGCACCAGTCTCGTTCCGGCGCTGTCTAGCTAGCTCGCGGTTCAAGTAATCCTACCGATGAATGACCGTTAGAGCATATAGCTTTTCCAAGGGGATTAGTCGGAGGAGATTGGTTGCTAGTATTTTGTGTATCTCTTTAATATGTCTCCGGGCCCATAAGTCCTCTGGCTAGGTGGGGTCTACCATCACACCAACCAGCAGGCTATACGTCGGATTGTACGTACCACTGCTCCGCCGCTCAGTTGTCTATTCTCCCTGTTGTCTCCGCCTCCCCACTCATGTGGGGGCGGAACTAAGCTTAGAGCTGCGTTTCTAGTTACCTTAGAATTGTTTCTCTTCCCCAGTGCGACCAGACTCAGGCCTAGGTTTTACCTTTAGCCCTGTTCTGCTCGTATCAGCCCGTCTCCGCCGGCATTTACTGTTATGATAACAGGATTATGGACTCAGGAGTAGGTGAAGCCTTTAAGAGATTATGCTAGAACATGTTTTATTAGCCTCTGTAGGTATGTCTCTGGATCCGTGTAGGTTACGACATAGTGTGGTCTACCATCACACACGCCAGGAAGTATATACCAGAGTTTATTGTACCGTTGTTTCCGTCGCTCAGTTTTCCATCTTCTTTGCTATCGCTGTTCCTCATTTCGGTGGGGGCAGAACGGGGCTCAGATAATGCGCCTACTTTTGATTACGTTGCATTAATCTGCTGCGATGCGATCAGACTCAGGCTTAGGTCTTACCTTATTCCCCTGTTCTGCTCATATCAGGCCCTCTCTGCTGGTTATAGCTTTACCGATCTCGAGGATGGATTCTGGAGCAGGCAGAGACATCCAGAGCTTTTTGATAACCAGTAAGTTGAAATTTATACCCGATATTGCCTTTAACGGATTAAATATCTAGTTAAAGTGCACCTATCTTGCCAGAATTAACTCCGGCGCCTTTATTTGATGATACTCATTTGACTTTTCAACTTACAGATGGTCCGTTGCCAGGTGTCGGGATGTCCGGCCGTCCTGTATAGGCCATACGGGCATGAGGTCTGCCGATCTCATGCCAACTGCACCATCCTGGTAGATGGTAGTATGGTCTGGCACCCGGAGGCCTGCACAGTTTGTTATGAACTGGTGAGGATCGTGTCAGATGAGTCGGTAAGTAACATTCTCACCTCGTTGTTTCTGCAAAATTTATGCAATACGTTAACTTTCGGAAATTTCTTTGACACGGGGGATCCTAATTTGGTTATTTTTACAGGTTAGTTTGTCACTCAAGACCTCGTCGATGAGGTCCTTAAGGCCTGGGTGGGGGGATTTGGGAGGAATGCTAAATCCGGCCAGCCCTACATGCTGTCGGAGGAGCTGTGTTCCCTCCTATACCCGAACGCTCCAGTTTCGGCGGCTGTACCTGCGTCTGTGGCGGCTCCCATTATTGAGGGCATCCGTCAGGAGACCCAACCCCCCGTTCTCGGATGGCAAACTGACGATCGAAGGTTGTGGAACCCGACTGGTAGAAGACTTTGAGTTCTTCCCGGCAGACCTTCAATTTCCCTTTCCAGGCTACGCTAGACTAGCCGAAGATGCGCTAGTCAGGATAGACAAGTCGAGAGCCAAGTCCTCCAAAAACAGACTGGCGGAGTCCGGCTTCGACCAGGAGGCTTTCGCAAACCTTCTCATGATGAAGATGAGTGAGGTAGTGGACTCCAAACTTGAATCGGTGTCCACTCGACTCGCCTCAGGCCTAGAGACTTCGGGTCAATCTATCTTGTCTCTGACCCAGAGGCTACAGGCCCAGGAGGAATTGGTGTCCGGATTCCTCCAATCCGGAACCACACCGCAGTCCGTGACGGTACCGGACGCATCCAAGCTGCCGCCATTTGAGAACAGCAATCCGTGGCGGTTGGCTCTGCACGCCCCGTTCTCGGATGGCAAACTGACGATCGAAGGTTGTGGAACCCGACTGGTAGAAGACTTTGAGTTCTTCCCGGCGGACCTTCAATTTCCCTTTCCAGGCTACGCTAGACTAGCCGAAGATGCGCTAGTCAGGATAGACAAAGTCCCGAAGGAGACAGTTATCTACCCTAGGGACCAGGCCCAGTCTGCATGGGTCCGCACCCTCACAGATTGGGTCTGTGTTAACACAAAGTTGACACCCCATAAAGGATCCTTTATGATGTTTGTGGCCCCACAAGGAGTTCCAACTCCTTGTACATCGAAGGTTGCAGAATTGACTCTGCAAGCTGCGGTAGAGGACAAACCTATGCCTCAGCTAAAAGAGACGGAGGCTACCTCCTTGCTCTTCCCCGGTGATATGGAGTTTTGGGCTGATGCTCCGGCAACGTTCACGGTGGGCAGACTCGATCCAGAGTGTGCCTCCGCCCAATTCAATGAACGTTTGCCTAGAATTCCGGACCCCATGGTCAAAGCGGAATTCGAGGCAAGATGCAGGCTGAGTAGGTCAATTAATTCAGTCACCACGGCGGAGTTGACTGCTACGACATTTGCAGATGAGCCTCTATTTCGGATCCACACAAAGTCACTATTACAGGCCTTCCAATCAGACCTGTATGACTTTATAGTGGCTAGGTGAGCCTGCGGGAAGCATGTCTTTGCGAATGCTTCCATAAGACACGAACCAAACAGGCTCATAAAGGCGTCGATCTGGGGTGCCAACCTCTTCCCTGAGGATGTGGTTAACAACGTCCTCAGCGAGGCAGCTAGAGCTAACCAGAACCTTCGTGTCCGTTGGGGACTTCCCTTCAAAAGGAAGCTTGAGGCCCCCGGACCCCAATCCAAAGCTAGGAAGAGGCCGAGGAAATACCAGCCTTTCCAGTCCTCTCATACTCAGACAGTTCTTCAAGCGGTTCCTGTCTCCCAGATCGACAAGCCTTCGACATCCAAGGCACAGCCACAACAACAGTTTGTCCTGGTGCAGAGTCCACCGACTCAGCAACCTTCGACTTCAACCGCCTTAGTAACCTTCCCAGCCTTCAGCACCTCCTTTGAGTCACAAGGACCATTTCGTGGCTACAACAAGCATGCAAGCAGTAGCAGAGCCAGAGGTGCCTTCTGACAGAGAGCTGGCCCTAGAGGCAGAGGAGGTAAGACCTCAACCAACCAGTGAAACTCCACAGGTGGGCGGGAGACTGTATCTCTTTCGGGACCATTGGACCTTCAGTTCATGGGCCCACAGCATTGTATCGAAAGGTCTGGGGTGGAAATGTGAGAAAGGGCCTCCTCCACCAGTCAGTTTTCACCAGACTCCAACGACAGACCTACTAGACTATGCCAAAGATCTCCTTCAAAAGAAGGCAATAAAGAAAGTCAATCGCCTGAAGTTTCAAGGACATCTGTTCAGTGTACCAAAGAAGGACTCGGACAAACAAAGAGTGATTCTGGACCTGTCCCGTCTCAACTCATACATTCAATGCGACAAGTTCCGCATGCTGACCGTCTCGCAGGTGTGGACCTTACTTCCCCGTGGGGTTGTCACCACCTCTATAGATCTGACAGATACTTACTATCATGTTCTGATAGCAAGAAACTTCTCTCTATACCTAGGCTTCAAACTAGGAAAACAAGCTTACTCGTTCAGAGTCATGCCATTCGGGCTCAACATAGCGCCCAGAGTATTCACCAAACTAGGAAAGACAGTAGTCCAAGAACTAAGAGCTCAGGAGGTAATGTTAGTAGCTTACCTAGACGACTGGCTCATTTGGGCAGCCAACGACGAGGAGTGTCGCAAAGCAACAGCCAAAGTAATAGAATTCCTAGAGTTTCTGGGTTTCCAGATAAACAAGGAAAAGTCCCGTCTCATCCCGGCGTCCCGCTTTCAATGGTTGGGAATCCAATGGGACCTAACCTCACACAAGCTATCTCTCCCATCAAAGAAGTGCAGAGAGATAGCGAAGGCTAAGACAGTTCCTCAAGAACAAAAAAGCTTCTTGTCATACCCAAGAGAGAATTCTTGGTTCTCTTCAGTTTGCCTCAATAACAGACGTCCTATTGAAAGCCAGGCTGAAGGATATCAATCAAGTCTGGCAGAAAAGAGCCAGCAACAAATTTAGAGGCAAGATCTCTCTGATTCCGCCGATATTAGAGAAAAGACTCCGTCTGTGGACGGAAGTCCGGAGTCTCTCCAAGTCAGTGCCACTGCAATTTCCCCCGCCATCTCTGATAGTCCACACGGACGCCTCTCTGAGCGGTTGGGGGGCTACTCCCAGTACAAGAAGGTTCAAGGAACGTGGTCGAATACATTCCACCAGTTCCACAACAACGTCCTAGAAGCAATGGCCATTTTTCTGACCTTAAAACGTCTAGCTCCAGTCAAGAACAGTCATGTAAGATTAGTCTTGGACAGTGCAGTGATAGTTCATTGCATAAACAGAGGAGGCTCCAAGTCGAGCAAAGTAAATCATGTAATGATTGCAATTTTTTCGTTAGCAACGAAAAATCATTGGCACCTGTCAACTACTCACCTGGCAGGAGTACAGAATGTCATTGCAGACTCACTATCCAGAACAACTCCGCTGGAATCCGAGTGGTCCTTGGACATGAAGTCATTCCGTTGGATTTGCAATCAAATCCCGGGCCTTCAGGTAGACTTGTTCGCCACAGAGTCCAATCACAAACTCCTGTGTTATGTGGCTCCCAATCTGGACCCTCTAGCTCATGCCACAGACACGATGTCCATAGACTGGAACAATTGGCAGAAAATTTACCTATTCCCGCCAGTAAACCTCCTGATGAAAGTCCTGCACAAACTCAGATCTTTCACAGGACAGGTAGCAAGAGCAATTGGTTTCCTCTTCTACTAGAGTTGAATCTCCGTCCCAGAGGGATTCCCTGTCCAGATCTGACTCAAATAGTACAAACTCGGACTGTGTCAGCTTTCTCAAGAATTCTAAATGCCCTAACTTTATGGACTTCATGAAGTTTGCGGCTCAGAAGGATGCTAGTGTCGATCCACTAAACATCCTGTTCGTAGAATCAGATAAAAGAGAATCAACACTCAGACAGTATGATTCTGCAGTAAAGAAATTGGCCATCTTTCTAAAAAAATCAGATGCCCAAAAGATGACTACGAATCTGGCAATTTCATTCTTTAGAACCCTGTTTGAAAAAGGTCTAGCTGCTAGTACCATTACTACAACTAAATCTGCCTTAAGGAAGATTTTTCAGCTTGGCTTTAATATTGATTTGACAGATTCGTACTTCTCATCTATCCCTCGAGCATGCGCCCGTCTGAGACCAGTGGACCGCCCCCACATGGTCTCCTGGTTTTTAAACGATGTACTCTAGTTGGCTTCAGACACTGATAATGATTCATGCTCATATATAACCCTTCTCAGGAAAACATTGTTTTTAATGAGTCTGGCTTCAGGCGCCAGAATATCTTAACTGTCGGCTCTCTCTAGAGACCCAAATCACATTGATTCCCTCCCGTCGGATGAAGTTCTACTATCCCCAGATCGGAAATTCTTAGACAAGAATGAAGACCCACAAAACAGGTGGGCTCCATGGAAGATTATACCTCTCACACAGGACTCATCATTGTGTCCTATTGTCAAATTAAAATCTTATCTGGTCAGAACTTCTGAAAAGTCTTCAGGTCCTTTTTTTATTAGAGAGAAAAGCAGAACCATTTCCTTAAAAGGAATCAGACAACAAATCCTTTATTTTATTGAACAAGCCAATCCGGATTCAGTCCCTCACGTCCATGATATCCGGGCAGTGGCTACCTCAGTTAACTATTTTCACAATATGAACTTCGAGGATCTTAAAAAATATACGGGTTGGAAATCCCTGGCAGTATTTAGACGCCACTATCTAAGGAATTTAGAGGCCCTTAAATTTTCAGCAGTGGCTGCAAGGAGCATCGTCTCCCCTGATACGGCCTAGGCTTATAACTCTATTTCCTATTCCTTTATTTTGCTATAAGATTTTTCCCTTGATAATCACTCTTTCCTACCTGCCTCGCTCGTAATCCCTACCTGTCTCCCTTAGGTTCCGGGCTGGTTTGCTTATTAATCCAATTGTGGACATGTACATAGTTTATATTTGTTATTTTTGTATTCCTTACCTGTTGTTTTCCCAGGATAGTATGGATCTGGTCATATTTGTTCCCCCTCTTTTACTATTGTATCTTGTTACTTTACATTGGTTATTAAACTTAATTTTAAGAGAACATTTTATTTTTATTTTTTCCTTGTATCTTGAATTTTGTATTTTCCAAGCTTGTATGGCCAATTCTCTAATACTATTTCACCGACCGACACAGGTCGAGCCCAGAAAAGGGATTTTGACAAAGGAAAAATCTATTTCAGGGGGAAGACCTGTGTCGCCCGGTGAACCCATCCCTCTCTTTTCCTGATCCCTACCCTTTAGCCGGCCCAAGCTTGGGTGCATAATTCAGGAATGAAGCCTTCGGGCGGGAGTTGTAGTAGTGACGAGCGGAAGGTAGACGTATTGTAGTCCTAGTAACGGCACCTACCTAGAGAGGGGTTTTGAGGGGAATCTTCTAATTGGCAGAATACCTGTGGTAGTGGCTTCCACTCGCCTCTGTGTTTATACCGACACCCTATGGGTGATCGAGCTGAAGGTAGTAACTTCAGCATTCCTTTTAGCTTTTTCTCTGGTATATTTAGCATCTATTTATACCTAGAAATGCGTGCTACAGGAGCATTTCACCGGGCGACATAGGTCTTTCCCCAGAAATAGATTTTTCCTTTGTCAAAATCCCTTTAGTGGTCCAAAAAGTGAATTGCTCATAATTTGATGATAAGCAACTGACAAGTAGAATTTCAAAAGCCCATTTGTTCTAACATCAGCCGCAGTACAGGACATATTAGATAGTTGTATATTTTGTATTATGGTTGTAAATTGTCACTTTTTCATTTGTAAACAAATTTACTAAATTCATTATGAAGTAAATTTAGATGTTCAGTATATTTTGTCCATGGCAATATTTTATTTTCCTTGTAGCTTGTGTTGATGGATGTGTTGATGTCCTCCTTGACGAAGTTGAAGCAATGATTGATGCTGTAACATCACTAGATGTTACAGGTTATATTCCAGCTCCTTGGCCTTCTGTTACAGAGGTATGTAGCCAGGCCAATGATATTTCTATCTTTTTGTAGAATTATATTGATTTGTCAGTTAAATAATAAAGGCTAGGTAACAAATACGATTTTCTTAGTGATATATGATATAAATATTCCATATACCATATTAATACGTACTGTAATATAATTTAGGTGATATGATGGGATTTGAGCTGATAATAAATTGAAGTCAACTTTATACAGAAGTACAGTATTTTAGAATAAAGTTATTGTATTGAATTGTATTTATTTTGAAAAAAAGTAAGCAGAGTATGATTAGATTTATGTAAACATATCATATAAAGAAGTACATATTTCTGAATGAAATTTATCAATATGAATTTTAGGAAACAAACATAAAATAATTTACAATGTGCTTTTCTTATGTGCTCAAATGTTTCAAACTTTAATGACTTACAGAAGAGTCCTTGTTACAAAATTAAATCATGTAAAGGTGAAAAAGCCAACATTTTGGCAGAAGTGTATGGCGTACGGTATCATCCATGTACATATGTGAAAAGACCTAATATAGTAACTCAATTTGATAAGCATGGAGAACAAAACCAGTTTTCATTTAATTTGATGTTCATTGTTATACCTTTTAGCTAAAACTACTAGTCTTCAGAAGTAATTTACTGTGGCTTAGTCAGACCATAGCAGATAAGAGTTGAAAATTATTTGTATGATTTTTAGTTAGGGTGTTTTATATTAGTGTCATAAGAACTTTTATACTTTTAAGATTTCAAACCAGGATAACAGGGGTCACATTATCTTTGCTCACATTAGTACACAAGCTGGTTTGAGTTTTAACTAGTGAAATTATATTTTGTTTCTTTGGGTTTGCTTTTAAATTTAACATCTTGCTGTTGAACAGGAAGATTATTCAAACAAAATACTATAAAATTATGATACTATATATATGCATAAACATCACTTAAATGTTGTAGCCCTGCATGTTGGACATGCAAGGATTAGCAATAGTATACAGGTACAGTATTACATTAACAAGGAATTAATTGAGATAGTCCTAGAATAACCTTACATATCTTTGGTCATCTATTGAGGATCCACACTGTCATAGATTGTTCAGTTTCTTGAAAAAATGCATCTCTGACCTGATGTGTTTTGAGAGATGAATCAGCTTTTGTTCTTGTGCATTGATTTGTACAGCATCTGAGATTTAAATTTATTTGTTAGTGCTAATTATGTTAAAAAAAGATATAATATATGAATGTTAGGTAATAAATAAAATCATGGAAATATTGTAACATTTATACTTATTTTATTACAGATTCAAAACTTTACCGAGATTTTACGATCACAACTTACACGTTATCACAGTCGAGTGGATGAATCACAAGACTTGGTTGTTAATTTTGATCTGCAGTATACTGCTAGCACTCTTCTTTCTAAGGTAAGATTACCTGATTACAGGTTTAGATAGGCAACCATTGGTTGAAGTAGTATTCATTTCAGCATTTGCCAAGTCTGGTGTGCTTGCCCTATTCGTGTGTTGAGCACAAAATGTTTTTCCAGACTTGAATGTATTTCAATAAGTAACCTTAAGCATAGTAGAAAGTCAGTTTTATCCCTTTTCAATTTCACATACAGAGTCCATTCTTCTCTTAACCTTTACATGTACCATGAATATTTGATACTGTACTGTGATTTTAAACTTATGTTATTTATAGCACATAATGACTTGAGAAAAAGTTCAAAAGTGCTCATCTCTCTCAAAGAAAGCAAAAATACTTTCTGATTTATACTTTCAATTGTTCAATATTCCTTGAGTTTAAAATCTATTGCATCCAAGTTATGAGATGTCCATCTAGCCAACAGTTATTTTTTTAATTACAATTTTAATACAGTATTATAAGGGTAAAACTTAAGCAGTGTAGTTGAACCTTTATTCATTTGAATGAAATTCAAAGGAAGTAGTTGTAATTTATGTGGAAGTTTCAGAATTACTTCATTAATACATAAGATTATTCAACTAAGAAAAGATTGAGCTTTTTCAGAGATCATTATGGACCTGCTCACAATCACCTTAAATTTCACGAAAACATTAGATAGCTCTCTTGAGATAAGAGTGTTTTGGAGATTGAAATGGTATAAAAATGGTAGGTCAAGATTTCCACTTGTTATAATTTGCTTTTGATATCATGCTGCAAATTTTTATAGCTAATCTGTATTTTTCAGGCTCAGCAATTAGAAGAGGCAGCCAGTGAAAATATAAAGCCTTCTTTGAAACTCAAGGTTGATGCACAGTCTGTTTTGGATCTTCTTGAAAGTGCTTATTCTCAATTAGAAGGTAAATACTCTTGAGTTATTATGCTGATACCTAGTTTATAGGTAATTGAATTATAGTACGTATTAGATTACAACAGTGAAATTATTTTGCATATAATATGTTCTTGTATATGCTTCACTAATACATTTTATATTTTCAGAAACCATTGCATATTTGAAGAATTATGCAATTGGCGAAACTCCAAGCATATCTGTTGGCGGAGCTTTGATGGTAGCTGAAGCAATTTTAAAAGAAATAAAAAATCGGGACTTTACTGATTATGGCAATGATGCTGAAGTCCAACTAAGGTTAGCTAATGTTACTAACAGCTTATTATTCTTTTGAATACTTTGATATGATAATTGAATTTGACTACCATATACTGTACACCCTGTAAACTGGAAATAGATTTTAACACAGTGTCTTATTGCAGAAAAGCAAAGCTGCTACTGGAAAGAATAAGGAAAATGAGGCAAAGCAATTCAGCCATTGAAGAAATTAAGGATCGTTTAACAGAATTAAAGAATAAAATCAAGGAGATCTTAGAAAGGATTAGAGTTTCAAATAAAAAAGCCAATGAGGTAAGATTTTTTTAGTTCCATTGGATGTCAAGTCTATTTATAAGTACTGTACAGCCCTGTATACTTCAATAAAAAAAATTTAATGAGAAGTAGTATGGATCTAAATATGTTTGTGCACAAAGATAAACAGTACCTATGTCCTTTCTACATGGAGAAAGATAATTCAAAATTTATAGGTTAAGTGCTAACGATTTTCCCTTATTAATTACTAAGTGTCAGGTTCGTTTGTCATTACAAAAAGGAAAAAAATATTCAAATAAGATATCAGTGAAAGAGAGGAGAGACAGTTTCACTCAGTGTTAGCAATGTGCTTTTATATACTGCCCTATTTTCTTCACCTTCTACACATCAGTTTCTTAGGTGGAGAAATCTTTGTTTAAGGTATTAGAACAAAACCTACCAGCTCCTTTATTCAGTATTATTCCCTTATTGCACAGGTTGTGGGAAGAAACATAGTTATATGTAACCTGCTTTTTTTCATAGCCGAACCATCCCTTAGAGCAGTGTTGTCCAAATATTTTCGCCTATTGTACTGTTTATTACCTTCTCCTACTGTTACGTACCCCCACTCGCCCACCATGGCTGACCAAACTCAGTTTTATATAGGATAATCATGCAAATAGTATATTTATTATGAAAAGACTGCATTATAGGAGTGTTTGTCAATAAATTCAAATTTATTACACAAATAATAATGATGATTTAATAACAAAATGCTTGAAAATTACTTACACAACTTAATGTGAGATGTGAGGCTGATGTTCACTGATGGGATGTTTCTGTTGTGTGTGTTCCTTGTTTGTTCACGTACCCTCGTGATCTATGTTGCGTACCCCCAGGGGTACATGGACCCCAGTTTGGACAACACTGCCTTAGAGAGTATGGAGAGCAAAGAAATAAGACTTACAGACCCGCATGAGAGTTATGCTTCCTCATGAGAGTAGAATGTACTATTCTATTTGTTCCGATGCTAGATACTTACCTCGAACCATTACAGTGGAGATTCCCGGATGTCGATCCGGGTCCGACCAGAAAAAACTGGTTATACGCCGCACCCAGGCCAGGCCTGTGCCCTTAGGGGTCGAAGACCACGTTATCCTACTGACCTCACGCCAGTCCTTCTCTGGTCGCAGGAGCGTGCATACGCCCCTGCTCATCCGGTGTCCGGCACATTTTTGTTGTCATTGTGTGTACGTGTGTCATGTATGTGTGATGTCGGCTTCGGAGCCTCAACGTCGTTGCCCCGGTCCTGAAGGACAGGCTTGTGGAGCTTTTCTCTCACCCCTTCTAATTGATCCGCACTCTTTGTGTAATTCGTGTATGGGGGGCGCTTGCTCGAAAGTCAACACGTGCGTGGAGTGTGCTTCTTGGCCCTCGTACCAGTGGGATTTGGCATCCACTAAGAAGAAAAAGAAGCCTAAAGCTTCGTCGGCGAAGCTTTCAAGGGAGTCGAGGAGTGTGAGCAGCAGCAGAGACGGGGGCGCCCCTTCACCTTTGGTAACATCGGAGAGGAAGTCTCCCGCTTTTCCCAGCGAGGGATCCTAGGTGAATCCATTGCCGGGTCCCCCCCCCACCCCCCAGGGGGGGTCCGATGAGTCATTTCCCCAACAGGTGGTACTGGAGGCTTCCGCAGTGCTGAGAGACTGCTGGACGCGGTTGCAGTTACAGGGCACCCCGACCTGGTCCTCTCTCTTATCATCAGTGCAGGGGGAGGACCCGTCCCTCCCCGCTACGGAGCTTCCCGCTATGGCTCTCCCCACTACGGCTCGCCTCGCTGCGGCTCCCCCCTCTCTCGAGCGGAGCTCGCTGCTCTCGGCTGGAGCCGGGCTGGTGTACCCGGTCATGGAGCCACCCGCCTGCCCGGCTCCAACCCTTCTCCCGCCTGCCGTTGGGGATTTTTTTCCCCTCATACTCCGGGCAGATCCCCGATGAAGGACAATGCCTTCCCGTCCTGGGGCTTCCTGTCTAGGGGACAGGAGGAGCCGGGGGTGGCCTTGGGAGCGGCCTTCTGGGGTGGTCCTGCTGTGGTGGGGGTGTCTCCGAAGCGGCCGAAACGCTCCCCGGCCTCTCCCCGCGACGCAAGTCGCCAGAGGAGAAGCAAGAGACGGCGGGACTCGTCTGAGGAGGTGAGTTCTTCGAGTTCCTCCTCGAGGGAGCAATCCTCCCGTAGGAGAAAACGCTCCTCCAAGAAGAGACGCCGTCATGGGAGAGGTAGGAGGCGCAGCTACTCCTCGTCCTCGAGCGGCTCCTCCCGCTCTCATTGTCGTAACTGGGATCGTAAAGGGAGTACGTAGAGGGAGTGACAGGCGTCGGGACAACTCCCGCCAGGGGTGGCAGCATTCTCCTTCACCCCCTTCGCCGAGGGAGTCCCCCGCCCCAGTGGCCCCCAGGACGGTTCCTCACGGGTTCCCAGCCGGCATCCTCCCTGCTCATTCCTCGGTCCCGGTGGATCCCGCCTCAGTCTCGTCAGCCGTAGGGTCGGCCTCCATGACTGAGCAGGCTCCCTTCTTCTGTGTTCCCACACGCTTGTCGCCTTCACGGACGGAGTAGGGCCGATGCCTCCTTATGGGGTTCAGAGCCCCTCCACCGCTCAGGATTGAGCTCCTCCTCGGGGCGGTCTGGGCGTTCGGGGCATCCCCCCTTGCAGGAGACCGGTTTACAACCGGGTTTAAGTGTCCCTCTCCGGGGAGCTTCTCCAGCTTCGCCCCGTCCAAGGTCTGGGGTCTCGCCTCCGTCGCGGGACGCTGAGGAAGAGACCCTCATCCAAGAAGTACTCCAGAATGTCCTGGAGGAACTAGGTCCAGTGGATGAGAGTTCAACTTTTAGGAGGGTCCTCTCTCTTATTTGGTCCATGAACCGGCTATAGGAGCCAGCCCCGACGATAGAGGACAACAGATCCTTGGCTGCTGTGGACATTCTGTTCAGGGACCCAGAGGAACCCAAGCCCTCGTTCAGCCTCCCTAGGTCCACCAATACGAAGAAGGCCCTGACGGTGGTGGAGAAACTCATAGCGTGGTTGAGTAACTCCCTGCGTTTGCACTCCTCAGCTTGGCTACTCCCAGCGTCTAAGCCGAGTCAGAGAAGGCTATATGCCCCGGAAGGTGTCCCTCTTCTTCCCAAATCCGTGGAGGGTAACTTGGCGACCCCGGCACCCGGACCCTCGGAAGAGAGGCTCGTGTCAGGGCTAGTCTCCTTCTCCCACCAGGAGGCTATGGCCATGGAAGTCATGGCTTGGACCTCTATTCACGTGGCTTCATGGTTAGATCTGTGGTCCGGGGCGGTAGCCAGGTTCCCCACCCTCCACGACTTGAGGGACGAGGCCTCTCTTGCCCAATTCAAGGAACTAATTTTGTCGAGGGGTAAGTCCCTGGGCTTCCTCACAACCCAACTGGTCTCGTCATGGGCAAACTGGGTCTTGAGGAGGAGGGATTCTGTGCTAGCCAAGTTCCCTAGGAACATTCCAGAGAGGGAGCTCGGGACCCTTCGGAACGCCCCAGTGGAGGGGGCTGCTCTCTTTCCGGAGAAGCTGGTGGAGGAGTCTGTGGAACGGTGGAGGAAGGCCAGCCAAGACTCCATTGTATATAGGGCCCCTCCCCTACGTCAGACAGTGCCGAAAAGACCTAGCAAGAGACCGAAGCCTCAGAATAGGACCCTCTCTGCTCCCTCCATGGAGTCGGCCCCTCGGAACTGGGGAGACCAGGGGACTCAGCCCTCCCCCAGGACCCTCCCGCCTTCCCAGGCACCCTTCAGGTCCAGACACCCCTATACTTTCAGAAGGGGTCGTAACAACCGCTTCCCTAGGAGGAGGTAGGAGTCAAGGCCCCCTACCGTGTCTTTCGCCACCAGTTGGGGGTTGCCTCTCGAACTGTTGGCAGAACTGGGAGGATCACAGAGCTGAGCCCTGGACAGTCCAAGTCCTCAGGGACGGTTACCAAATCCCCTCTCTAGACCAGAAGCCTCCCCTGACAGGGGAGCCAGCCAATCTGTCTTCTCAGCCCCGGAACCCCGGTCACAGGGAGGCCCTAAGGCTAGAAGTTCAAGCACTGCTGGAGAAGGGAGCCCTCCAGCAGGTGGTAGATCACTCCCCCGGGTTCTTCTGTCGCCTTTTCCTGGTGGAGAAGTCGTCAGGGGGCTGGTGACCTGTCATAGATCTTTCGGTCCTCAACTCGTACATCCTAAAGACGCCCTTCAAAATGGAATCGCCACGCTCGGTGCTGGCTTCCATGAGAGAAGGGAATTTCATGATGTTCCTGGATCTCAAGGACGCCTACTTCCAGATCCCAGTACACCTGTCCTCCAGGAAGTACCTACGAATAAGGTGGGAGGACCAGAGCTTGCAGTTCAAGTTGCTCCGCTTCGGGCTGGCAATGGCTCCGCAAGTGTTCATGAGAGTGTTCTCCCTGGTGTCGTCTTGGGCCCAAAGAGAGGTATACACCTTCTCAGGTACCTAGACGACTGGCTACTCCTTTCCTCCTCTAAGGAGCGCTTGGTAGAGCAGAGGGACGCCCTCCTGGCCTTTTGCAAAACCCTGGGAGTCGTCGTGAACTGGGAGAAGTCCCAGCTGGTCCCCTCCACCGGGATGGTGTACCTGGGGATGGAGTTGGATACGGAGGTGGGGCGAGCTTTCCCATCGGAGGACAGACTGGCAAACCTCCGAAGAATCGCCTGCAACTTCCTGAGCCACTCCCTGAGGCCGGCAAAGGAGTGGCAAAGGCTATTAGGCCACCTGGTCTCCCTGGAAAAACTAATCCCCCAGGGAAGGCTGAGATTAAGGCCCTTACAATGGGACCTGAAAGTAGGGTGGTCCCAGAAGGAGGAAACACCTCAAAAGCCGGTTCCCATCTCACTGGCAGCAAGGAAGGCCCTCGGTTGGTGGCTGGATCCTGCAAACTCTCGTTGGGGTGTGCCCCTCAGGTCAGTGCCCCCGGAGATGCTCCTGTTTACGGACGAGTCGAAGGTAGGCTGGGGGCCCCACCTGAAGTCCCTCTCGGCGGGAGGGATATGGTCGCAAGAGGAGAGCACCTTCCACATAAACAGGCTGGAGCTCTTGGCAGTGAAGCATGCTCTGGAAGCTTTCAAGGAGGTAGTGGGAGGACACTGTGTCTCTGATGTGCGACAATGCCACGGTGGTTGCCTACGTCAAGAAGCAGGGGGCCCTGAGATCACGGGATCTCTCCGGATTGACGGAGGAGATCTTGAGCCAAGCCGAAGCCCTCGGGACCTCCTTGACGGCAAGGTTCATTCCCGGCAAGAAGAACGTAATCGCCGACGGCCTCAGCAGACTGGGTCAGGTGGTGGGATCCGAATGGTCCCTTCACCCCGAGGTAGCGAGAGAGCTAATAGGGAAGTGGGGGTCCCCATCCCTGGACCTGTTTGCAACAAGGCTGAACGCCAAACTGCCGGTGTACTGCTCCCCGGTGCCAGACCCAGCCGCATTTTGGGAGGATGCGTTCCAGCACCCGTGGGACGGCCTGGATATGTACGCGTTCCCTCCCTTCGGAGTCCTCAGGCAGGTCCTCAACCATCTGTGGAAGGCTAAAGGGGCGGCCCTGATGTTGGTGGTCCCTTGGTGGCTGGACAGGGAGGGGTTCCCAGACCTTCTAGTGTTGGCCTCTCTACTGCCTTGGGAGCTGCCCCCCAGGCCAGACCTGTTAAGGCAGCCCCACTTCAGATAGGTTCCACGGGAACATTCCAGCCCTCTCCCTTCACGGCTGGAGACTATCGAGCGACTGTTAAATAGGAGAGGGTTCTCGGTGAGGGTGGCCTCTCACATGTCCGGTTACTTGAGGGAGTCCTCCTCTAACATCTACCGAGCAAAGATCCCAGACATCGCAGAATTCTTGGCCTACCTGAGGTTGGACAGAGGCCGGTTAATTCCGGCGGTCAAAGGAGCCAGGTCCGCATTAAGCCAGGTCTTCTCCCTGAAAGGGCTGGATCTGGGGAACTCGAAACTGCTGTCCTTACTTATAAGGAGCTTTGAGCAGAAGTGTCCCCCCAGCGCCGGCTTGGTTCCCCGCTGGGATGTCGCGATAGTCTTGGACTCCCTGAGGAAGCTCCCTTTCGAGCCACTCAAGGACATCCTGGATAGGGAGCTGACCCTCAGCCCTCAGGACGGTGTTTCTGCTTGCTCTGGCCTACACAAAGAGGGTGGGAGAGCTCCACGGCTTGTCGTACGTAGTGGCCCACACAAGGGGGTGGAAAGAACTCTCATTCAGGTTTGTCCCCTCCTTCGTGGCTAAGAATCAGAACCCCTCGGTCTCGGATCTCAGGTTCGAGGAGTTTTCCATCCCTGCCCTCCCGAAATCGGACTAGCCTAAGGATCTCCTCCTTTGTCCGGTGAGGGCAGTACGGAAGTACATGGAAAGGACAGCTCGGTTCAGGCCGGAGTTAAAGAACCTCTTCGTCAACCATCAGGAGGGCCTACGAGAAGGGGGGCCTTTCCCCTCCAAAGGGAGCCAGGCCCCATGACATCAGGGAAATTGGGGCTTCCCTTTCGTTCTCAAAGAACATGGCAGTGGACCAGGTCCTGACAGCAGGAGTCTGGAATAGGCAGTCGACGTTCACAGCCCACTATCTAAAAGACTGCACAAGGAGGTGGCTCGATGCCTTTGAGATTGGCCCCGTGGTGGCAGGCCAGCAACAGGTCTAGGTCCCCTCTTCACCCTTCTTGGGGTGGACGGGCCAGTGTGTATGGAGTGTGTGTGAGTGTGTGAGACTTTTCCTCATAGCCCCCCTGATCCTTGTCCTTGTTCCCCTTGGGCTTTCGGAGGAAGTGAGGAATCCAGGATACTCAGGTAAGATATGCGGGAGTGCGTATGGTATTCAGTACAACCCACAGTTTTACATGTCAATGTTTGGTTATACCCGCACCAGGCTTGCTTTAGGACCTCCCCGGACCAACCCCCAGTGTAACGGAGCAGGGTTGAGTTCCAAGGGAGCAGTCGCCCTTCCTCTGACCTAGCACCTTTGGGGCCGTTCCTCCCCTAACCGTCGCCCTCCTCCTAAGAAGTAAGTCTCCACTGTAATGGTTCGAGGTAAGTATCTCGCATCGGAACAAATCACAAATTCTTGGTAATTTGTATTTTCCCTAGCGATACTTACCTCGAACCATGGAAGTATATTTCCCTCCCTTCCAGCCCCGCTGAAGCTTAGGGGAGGCACCTCGGAGTTGAGCAAGAAGGACTGGCATGAGGTCAGTAGGATAACGTGGTCTTCGACCCCTAAGGGCATAGGTGTATAACCAGTTTTTTCTGGTTGGACCCGGATCGACATCCGGGAATCTTCACCGTAATGGTTCGAGGTAAGTATCACTTGGAAAAATACAAATTACCAAGAATTTGTGATTTTCAATTGCTGGAGAAGGGGTTGAATGGGAGGTTATTCATCCTGCTCATTTTTTATTCTCATGAAGGAATGAGTGATTTATCATCTGGTGCTGCTTTGCTAGAGTTAAAATCATACCTTTTTGAAGGTTAAAAGAATAAGAAGTTCTTGAGTTATTGTTTATTCAAATTGAGTTATTTGAGGGCTGCCATAGTTTTTAATGTGAGATTGGCCCTTTTGCATGTTGCTCAGTACCACAGTGTGGTTTTCACTGTGATGCATTCATTATGCTTCCTCATCAGTGTAGAATATATTTTACTTTCAATTGCTTGAGAAGGTGTTGAATGGGAGATTATTTGTTCTGCTCATTTTATATTCTCATGAAGGAATGAATGATTTACCATCTGGTGCTGCTTTGCTACAGTTAAAATCATTAGCTTTTTGAAGATGAAAGGAATAAGCTCTTGAGTTATTGCAGCTCCTTAGTATTTCCATGTGGTCCATGTAAGATGTTGATGTCATATCTTAACATTTCTGTTAGATGTTCATTCAAATTGAGTTGCTCATAATTTGAGGGCTATCATAGTTTTTAATGTGAGATTAGCCTATTTGCATGTCACTCAGTACCACAATGTGGTATTCACTATGATTCATTCATCTTTTAAAATCTTCATCTTTAACTTGGAAAATTGTAAAAGGTGAGTAGAAATTCTACTATAATGCTTTCTAAAGAATAAAAAGTTAGCTTTGACCTTCAGTCATTTTTTACAACATATTTGATGAATTTATTAAATATATTTTGTATTTCTTAGCTTAGTATTTCAAAATACTGTACATTACAATACTTAGTACCTAAAGAAGAGAGCCATTTTTCTTCAGTAGGCAAGTGTGCAATTAAAACTACATAATCTCTTCAGAAAAAAAATGTAAATATCGAGGTTCAGATGGAGTTTTATGGGATAAAAATTGCAAGAAAGTGGGTAAAAGTAGGCTGAAAAGGTCTTGTTGAAGACTACCATATTATGGCTTTTAGGACATTCTGTATACTATTGGTATCTGATATGTTGTTAACCTGATTATTAGATATAGGATATTTTATGTGCAGTATTTCTGTACTGTGGTAAGGAATATTTTGGTCTTTTAAAACCTGACGATTTTATATTATTTCAGGCAAAAGTGCTGAATGAGAACAATAATAAGAGACTATCCAGAGTTAAACAATATTCAGAGGATATTAGAAATATGAGACTGATGATAGACGACCAGAACTTCAACTCAACCCAGTTACTCAAAGAAGCAGATAAGAACTTAATCAACACAAGACTTAATTATAATGTAAGTTACATTTTAATCTTAGTAGTATTTATTTGTGCTCTCGTATCACTGAATATTGTATATTACAACTCTTTTTAAATGTTTCTGAGGTATGTTACACTACTGACAGTTCAGAAACTTTAGCATTTCCCACTAACCCATACCAAATATTCAGGTACCTATTTCTATATGTATGATATTCAGAGTTTGCTTGCTTTAATATTTCAGCATTTGAGCTGAGCTATTTTGTAACGATAGCAATTTTGTTCATAATAATCAGAGGAAAAATTTTGATACAGTTTTGGAAAGAGAATCTCTACATGCAAAAAACCATTCTTCTATAGGTTCCGTTTGTCACTATGAATCTAACCTATACTATTCCATAAGTAATCATAAGCTCAGTGTGAGATTTAGTTATTGATCAAAAAATGTATCCTGGAGAATTGTATTTTCTAGTTTTTGTTGCATAATTCTCAGGCTTAGCATCAAGTACTTTTGCCAGCAGAGCCGTATATCAAGACTTACTAATTTTTTTCTTCAGAATCTTGAAGGCTTGTTGGCAGATTTGAGAAATGGATCCAACCATTTAAAGGAATATGAAGGATTACTCTGGCGTCTTAACATTGAATATAAAGATAAATATGTTAAGAGAGCCCATGACCATGCAATGGAACTCATGCGAGAGTCAATCAGATTAGAAAGGTCAGTAAGTAGTACAGGTAATTCAGTTCTCCTTATGTTGCTTAATGTCTTTTAAATTCCAGTTATCATATTAATGCTCATGTACATACTTATGATGATTCTCTGCAGCAAGCTAATATTTGAGGGAAATTAAAAGAGGAAATATATTGCACTTATTCGGGAAATCTCAAGTTGTTTGGAATCCCAGGGATATGTGTATATTATGAGGTTTAGATACTTGTATACCTTTTTATTTAAGAAATTTAGTTTGTCATTGCTGTGGAGCATTTGTATGTTCTGTGGAAGAATTTTGAATCCTTGACAAGATTTTAGTTTTATTGACCATGATATCTTGAAAATTTATCATATGTTTCTAATTTGGATTGGAGTACAGGAACCCAAAAGGGGAGAAAAGTAATTACATTTTTATATTTGAACTCTTAGGTGTTTTTCAAGGTACAAAGTACAGATTACCATTAAGTCTTAGAAAATATTTCTAGAACAAACTTTTATACAGATTTTGGAAAAGTAGTCCCAGTATTTTTATATGCATTTTGGAAAGTACTTCCAATACTTATATACATACTACATTCAATATTCATTAAGTGGAAATGTAAGAAATGGTAAGTTACTTTAATGCTGAATTTGCTATTTTTGGATCTGAAAAGTATTCAAGAGTAGTAATGAAAAGCTATCTAAGTTATGTATGCCCATAAATAATCATAGTTCTAAATTGCTCATGATTGATATATTTCAACAAATTCTCTGAGAAAAAGCAAATAAAAGAAAGTAGCTCTTCTGTATGCATGTTGATGACTGGAATCTTTTTAATATAAATTACCATATTTAGATGCAGTGTTAAATTATATTTTTATAGTATATTTCTCAACTCCTACCTCATGCAAAGTTACATAGCAGCAATATTTTTTGATTGGATGGTCATTCATGTCCTCCTGAGAGCACTCCTTAACTTATATTTGTTTGTCTATGTTGGGGAAAAACAAAAACAAAGATAATAGTTCCTGGAATATGACTGTTAGTCACCAGAAATTGGTACTGTACAGTACTTAGCATCGTAGTTTTAATATTTGCGTCTTCAAATAGTATGTTAATGTTTAGGCTTTCATATACGTACTATGATATTAATGGCCCCTTAGGAAAATCTTAAATTATTCTGTACAGAATACAAGAATTTTGGATAAATTCCGTTCTATAAATTTCCATAAAAGGTTAAATGAGGTACTTTCTTTTTTCCTTAAAATAAATCCAAGAACAGAAATGAGTAAGCGAGTTTAACAGAATCATGCAGAATATAATGAAACATAAAAGAGTGTTTAAAAGATACTCAAAAGTCATGCATGCGTAAGTTTCTGCTGCGTATAAGAAATTGCAAAGTATGCTTCTTCCTTATGCTAAAGGCTGAAGATTTGGTTAGATTTACTGCACATCTATTGTTGTCATAGTGTAATAAAGGATTTATATATGGAATCAAGAAGGAAATTATTTAAAAGTGAAATAACCTATGGCTTTTATGACTTACAAGCTATAGATTATTGCAGTCTAAATTTTATCTGGACTGCTGAATATAACATATGAGTATGACAATTACTAGGTTATTTATGACAGATGCTTAATTGTTTTTGTGGCCAGTCAATTAGTTTTTCATATTCTATTTAAGTGGAAATGTATTGAAAGATGACTTGAAAATCTTTAACGTCACATAATATTTGAATTGAAGATTGTCTATAATGAGTGTTTCAATTTTATTATTCATATTCATGCCAATGAGTAACTTGTCATATTTTTATTTTCTTTATTTTTAGCCTGTTCAATGAAACCAGAGATGTCGCTGATGGACCCCTTCGTGCAGCTCAAGCTTACCAAAGAATTGTTGATGCCTTACAAAGTGCAGAAGAAGCAGCAAAAAATGCTTCCCTTGCTGCAGAAACTGCGTATAAAGTGGTAAGGTTAATCTAGTACTAGTTTGATTAAGACATTTTGTTTGCATTACGTAAAAGAAAGGAATCTCATTTAGTGATAACAACAGCTGATGATAATAAACAGTCCAGAGTATGTCGGGAATATGTCATAGATATAAACATATTTCCAGCTAAATTCATCCAAATTCGATGGCGCTTAATATTGATATGTACATAGGAATTAGCCCATCCATCACTCAAAACCTGTTATAGATACTCATATATTGATGTCCGTCCATTAAGGTTTTAATGGGTTTTCATATTTGGTATCTGTAATATATATATTTCTGGGCTCAGCTCGTGTCGGCCTATGAATATAAAATATTTTTCCTACGTCAAAATCCTTTTTCTGGGCTCAGCTCGTGTCGGCCTATGAAAGAGTACCAGAGAAACAGACAAGATGGGAAAAAGGACAAATGAAAATCAGTTGTAAAAAAGAGGGATATAATATAAGTGAATCAGGTATATTACAGAATACAACTAAGTACTTAAAGCTAACTTATTCTAAACAATGACATAAAAAGAAAGTCAATAATATAAAGTACTTAAAATTAACTTATATTGAACATAGTAATATACAATAATGCAATGCAATTTAACAAAATAGATTCACTTAAATAAGGTATTTACATAATATACAAACACATTGTGTCCTACCCTAGCATAAAAATAAGGGTAGGTACACTGAAGTACATTATAAGTACATAGTGTGGATGTCCCTAGCAAAAAAATAAGGGACAATCCACCAATATGATCTCAGCGGCTAAGGCTAGAGTATCCGAATAGCATGGCGATAGGGTGAGGCATGTTGGACGAGGTAGGTAGAAAGGAGACCTGGATCTATACTATGACTACTATACAGTATCAGGAGAAACAATGTTTCCCGCTGCTACTGCAGAAAATTTTAAAGATTCCAAGGACTTTAGGTAGTGACGTTTAAAGACTGTCGGAGATTTCCATCCAGTATACTTTTTAAGATCCTCGAAGTTCATATGTTGAAAGTAGTTAATTGAGGTGGCTACTCCCTGATGTCATGTGCTTTTGGAAATGAATCAGGATTGGCATGTTTAATGAAGTAAAGGATCTGTTGTCTAATTCCTTTTACTGATAAAGTACCACCTTTTTCTCTCATGAAGAGAGAACCTGAGGATCTTGAGGATGTGCGAGATAGAAAGGCTCTTAAAGTTGATACTGGGCAGAGAGAAGGATCTTGCGGAAGTGGGATGACTTTCCGAGGAGCCCACCTTGCAAGAGGATCCTCATTTTTAGCCAAAAAACTACGATCCGGAGCAAGCAGAACTTCTCCTGAGGGGAGGAATTCAACATGACCCGCATCTTTGGATAGAGCCGACAGTTCTGAAATTCTAGCTCCTGAAGCTAGGCTTAATAAGAATAACGTCTTTCTAAGAAGCATTATGAATGTACAAGACGAGTTGTCAGTATCTGATGCTAGTTTGAGGACATCATTTAAGAACCATGAGACTGCAGTAGGCCTTTGAGAAGGTCTAAGTCTAGCACAGGCTTTAGGAATAGACGTAAAGTAAGATTCAGTTAGGTCTATCTGGAAACCCAACTGGAAGATCTTCTTCAAAGCCGATTTATGAGTAGTAATAGTGCTAGCTGCTAAACCTTTTTCAAACAAGGATCTGAAAAAGGATATAGCTAAGTTAACTGTCATGGTTTTAGTGTTTGATTCTTTCAGGAAGGATGCTAATTTTTTAACAGCTGAGTCATATTGTCTAATAGTTGACTCTCTCTTATCTGATTCTAGGAAGAGGATGTTTTGTGGATCAATGTTAGCATCTTTGTTAGCCGCAAACTTCATGAAGTCCATAAAGTTAGGGTCTGAAGAATTCCTGAGGAAGCGAACACAGTCCTCATTTGTACTGATTGTGACAGCTTGGGATTGGGAATCCGTTGAGGCCGGAGACCCAATTCCAGAAGCAGAGGATACCAGTTGCTCTTGGGCCAGTCTGGAGCAATCAGAGCTACTAGTCCCTTGAAAGTCCTCAGCTTGCTCAAGACTTTCAAGAGAAGATTCACTGGAGGAAAGACATAAATTTTTCTCCACTGATTCCAATCTAATGACAGGGCGTCCGTGGCATAAGCCAGAGGGTCCAGGTTGGGGGCCACATAGCAAGGGAGCTTGTGGTTTGCTTGTGAAGCGAAGAGATCCACTTGGAGACCTGGGACTCTCCGGCATATCCACTGGAATGACCTGTCGTCCAGGGACCATTCTGATTCCAGAGGGACCGACCGGGACAAAGCGTCTGCTATCACATTTCTTACCCCCGCCAGGTGAGTGGCGGACAGATGCCATTTGTGTTTGTCTGCTAGTGCAAAGATGGCTATCATGACATGGTTCACATGTTTGGATTTTGGACCCTCCTCTGTTGATGCAATGAACTACCACTGCACTGTCCAAAACTAGTCTTAGATGAGACTTTTTCGGGGAAGAAGTCTCTTCAGGGTAAGGTAAGAAATACTGCCATTGCCTCCAAGACGTTTATGTGGAGCTGGCGGAACTGAACTGACCAAGTCCCCTGAACTTGTTTGAATTGAGAATATCCCCCCCACCCGGACAGGGAGGCATCCGTGTGAATGGTTAACACTGGAAGGGGATATTGAAGGGGTACTAGTTTGGCCAGGTTCTTCACTTTTGTCCATGGACGGAGCTGATTGCGAAGGATCTGTGGAATTACTGACAACTTGTCTCGAGATTTGGCGTTTGCTCTCGATCGCCAAACTCGGTTTATATCTTTCAGCCTTGCTTTCAGGAGGATGTCTGTCACTGAGGCAAACTGAAGAGAACCTAGGATTCTTTCCTGGCTTCTCCTTGATGTTTGTTTGCATTTGAGAAATTGTTTCACAGACTTGGCTATTTCTTTCCGTTTGACCACTGGAATTGACAGATTGTGGGAAGACAAATCCCATTGGATTCCTAGCCACTGAAAACGAGACTCTGGAGTAAGTCTGGATTTCGTCTTGTTTATCTGGAACCCCAGATGTTCCAGAAATTGAACTACCTTTTTCGTGGCTTTGAGACATTCCTCGACTGTTGGTGCCCAGATCAACCAATCGTCGAGGTATGCTGCTACCATTATTGAACCACCACTTCTGCTATTTTCGTGAATACCCTGGGGGCTACATTCAGACCGAAGGGCATCACTTTGAATGAGAATGTCTGATTTCCTAGTTTGAAGCCTAGGAATGGGCGGAAGTGCCTGGCTATAGGGATATGATAGTATGCGTCTGTAAGATCGATGGAGCATGTGACGGCTCCACGAGGAAGTAAGGTCCTTACCTGCGAGATGGTAAGCATTTTGAACTTGTCGCAACGAATGAAAGAGTTTAGCCTTGACAAGTCTAAGATTACCCTTCTTTTTGTTGAGCCTTTCTTTGGCACGCTGAATAAGCGACCTTGAAATTTTAGATGCTTGACTCTCGCAATAGCTCCTTTCTGAAGGAGTTCGCTCGCGTAATCTGTCAATTCCTTTGAAGGTTCCTGATAAAATGATTTGATTGGAGGGGGATCTTTGATCCAACTCCAACCCAATCCCTTGGACACTATGCTCTGTGCCCAATTGCTGAACCCCCACCTGTGACGGAAGAGGAACAGCCTCCCTCCTACCTGGGGAGCCTCACTGTTGTTGGGCGGTTGACCTCCACGCCCTCCTCTGAACTGCCTACCCCTTGTCGCTCTTCCTGTGCCACGCTGGCGAAAGTGGCCTCTCGCTCTGCTACCTCTCGACTGCCTATTAAAGGGAGGGTAAGCCTGACCTTTATACATAGGGTTGAAGGCCGGCGAGAGTGCGTAGGAGGTCGAGGGTTGCGACTGAGGAGACAACAGGAGGATGGGTTGGGTCTGTTTTGAGGTTGATGGTTGTCCCTGTTGGGTAACTGGGACGGCCTGAACGAACTGCTGTTGCTGCTGATGTTTTTGGTAAGGCTGGAACCTTTTACCAGACTTCTTTAGTTTCTTACCAGCAGCGGGGGCGGATTCTTGTTTCCTCTTAGAGGGATACCCCACCTAGCTCTAAGGCTCTGGTTGAGCCTAGCAGCCTCATGGTGCACCTCATTCACAGCGGACTCTGGGAAGAGGTCCGCCCCCCACATGCTGGAAGCCAGGAGTCTATTAGGTTCGTGCCTAATAGTGCACTCCTGCAGAACGTGCTTTCGGCAGTTCCTCCTAGCTTGGAAGAAGTCGAAAGCATCCGTCTGAACTGTTTGAAGCTGAGACTTGGCCAGAATCTTAAATAGAGGTTCTGTGCCATACGATAGAGCCGCCATCTCAGTGATAATTAGAGAGTTGAGGGATCTTCCAAACCTAGTTCGAGCATTGAACTCTGCCTGGATCAAGGTATCAGGCAGCCTTGGAAGCTTTTCGCCAAACTGGTCCATTGCACAGTCTGGTTTGAGCTTACCAAGCGTGAATGTGGCAGGCAAGTTCTCCCACAATTCTCCGAAGGCTGGAAAGAGCGGAGAAGTAGAATCCGCTTCCCTCAGCTGTGGCATGGGCTCATCCTTGAGGACTGCCTGAAGAGTCTCTTCCACTATTTTGGTAGCGAACGGAAGAGAAGCCTCCTCCTCCGTCGCAAAAATAGTGAAAGGACTCTTGAAAGCCTGGAGCTTAGTGTTACACTCCCAGTCCTCAAGGCAGTGAACCCATTCCCGCTGAGCATGCTCTCTACTATAAAGCACGTTCTCTCTGGAGATCTTGTCCTCCCTAGTGAGGGCCGCCACGGTCAGCCTAGCATATCCAATGAAAGGCTGAGTCAATCCCGGAGGATAAAACTCGAAGTCCTCAATCCTTCGAGTTCCACACTCCGGGACAGAGATCATACCGTCCCTTGAATGGAGCGTAAGTGGCCACTCTCCATGGGTTATCCATGGAGAAGGCTGGTAGCGACTCATAAGGAGGTAGCTGGAGAATGCCAGCACCTGCTACTGTGGAGACTGGATGAGGAGCCTGAGCAAGCCCAGCTACTCGGTCCTCATTCTCTCTAACTCTGTTAGAGAGATCTTGGATGGACTGGCCCGACTAACTAAGGTGTTCGACAGCTGTGCAAACATCTGTTCGAACTTGGTTTTCCGAGGGCGGAGACCTGCGAGCCTACCATCTCTCCTACCTGTTGCATCACCACTGCTGAGAAGGCAGTGGGATCAAAGGTGCTCGGTCCCGCTACTCCAACCGGCGTTGCCGGAGTGGATGCGGTGGAGGCCGGAGAAGGCATTGGCTCAGCAGGAGCGCGAGCCTTCTCCTTAGAAGCCTTGCTTCTAGAGCGCTTGGAGTATGAAGAGCTCGGCTTAGCCCCTTCACCCGCGTCAGCATAGGAAGTCGAAGACTTCTTTACTGAAGAAGACGACGACGACTTCTTAGAAGTCGTCTTATGGAGGGTCTTCTGTTCTCTCTGTCCCTTCACCTTTGGGGGTACAGAGAGAGCGGGAGAGCGGGCAGGGATCTCAGATCCCGTAAAGCCTTGGAAAGAAGCAGTAGAAGGGACAGGAGAAGATCCAGGAGCGCCCAAGGAAAGACCTTGGGCGCCCGACACACCTACCTCAACCAACAAATCCTCCGCAACTACCGCCATAGGCTCAATATTTAGGTCCAAGGTGCGACGTCTGGGCACCGCTCGTGCGTGGCCACGGCCCGAACGACTGCTGCACCTCTTGCTGGATGGAGGCGATGAGAGGGGCTGCAGAGATAGGGTCAACGTATCCTGTTGATTTGCCGCTGGGGAAGATCTGAATGGCCAGCTTCTTATCCAAGATGTATGGCTGGCCCTTGGCGGCGTTCTTCCCGAAGCCGCCCACCCAAGCCTTCAGGGTTGCTAGGGCGACTTCCTTCACGGCGGCAGCCTGAAAGAGAAGGCGAAATGAAGCTTCTAGTGGCGGGGACGGGGTTTAACAAGCTTATGACTAAGTGTTATTAGTAATACGATAAAGAAGTCTAAAATCGACTTACCCCCCCCACCAGCTGACTGACAAGGTCATAACAGATGGTGCAGGCTTCCGGGTGCCAGACGATCATGGCGTTGTGGGTCGTAGCACACGGGGCGTGAGTCCTGCACTCATCGTGGGCGCAGGGGTCGTACAGTGTCGCATTGCACCCTAGGACCTGACAGTTGGTAGCCTGTAAGTGGAAAGATACATAAGTATCAGGAGAACACTTACAGCCTAACAATTGCTCCGCTGCATGCCGGAGCGAGAAAGTTAGATTAAACCAGAGCCCCGCCATAATACGTGTGGTAACAAGGTGGTTGGAGTTTGTCCAAGGCTACGCCGGAGACAAGAGAAAGAATCCAACCAGGTGTGGTGGTGAGAGATGAAACCACGACGGAAAACGACGGAGATGGTATACACACAGTTAGATAATACTAAAATTCACCGTAAAATTAGGGTATATCCTTATATTATAACGAAATAAATATCAATCTTTTCCCCGTCTACTAGAAGAGTGCCCGGGTAAGAAGCAAGCTCTCCTCCGGTAGCGGGAAAAAAGGGAAGGATATAGTAGGCAAGCAATAGACCACTAGTAGTGACCACCCGCCCGCTGGCGGAGCCAACGAACGAACTTAACCAAAGGTGCCCCGGCTGCGGCGGAGGCTCCGTTCGTTATAGTGGGGGAAGGTGGGACTGAGCAATGGGGGGGGGGTTCCCGGCGTAACGTGGCGGGAGAGAGAGAGGGGGGGGTGGCCTACTCCTCCCCGTCCCAACAACTACCCCGCTCGGTGACCCGGTACCCGATACAAGTGGTCGCCCTATACCCCAGCTGGGAAGAACCCCTGGCCTCCTCAGAGAAGGAGGGAGGAAGGCTACTGAGGTTGTCATGGCAACCAAGGGGTCCCCCAGACCCCTCCCTATACCTGGTAGGGAGGGAAGGGGAAGGGTAAGGTGCGATGGAACACGTGACCGCAAGTGGCCTAAGCCGCGATAGCAACACAACCGTGGGAGGGCCACGTGAACCAGGCTGTACCAATACATGGGACATGCACCTAGGCTAGCCTAACACCCTAAATAGAACTAAAATTACATCGTAAAAGGTGGAAAAGACACTTTTAGTAAAAGAAAAAGAAGCCCAGGAGGAGGCAAACTGTTCCGAGGAACAGTTGACTACTCAGAGCCAGCGATAGCCGATGAAGAGCAAGAGCCGGGATGCTGGGCCAGAAACACAGAATAGCCCTAAATACCAAACTAAGAGAAATGGTAAACGGGCTGACCTAGCTAAAAAGGCGATGTAAAAACGATGAACGTGATATAGTAAGCCCATAAGTACAAGAAGTCCCAGTATGGAAGACCGGGAATTCTTAACATGAGGCAGCATGGCGCC
>NC_061108.1:91669936-91807436 GCF_015104395.2 Macrobrachium nipponense
GTCTAATGGTTGACTCTCTCTTATCTGATTCTAGGAAGAGAATATTCTGTGGATCAATATTAGCATCTTTATTAGCCGCAAACTTCATGAAGTCCATAAAGTTAGGGTCTGGAGAATTCCTGAGGAAGCGAACACAGTCCTCATTTGTACTGATTGTGATAGCTTGGGATTGGGGATCCGTTGAGGTCGGAGGCCCAATTCCAGAAGAAGAGGATACCAGTTGCTCTTGGGCCAGTCCGGTGCAATCAGAGCTACTATCCCTTTGAAAGACCTTAGTTTGCTTAGGACTCTCAAGAGGAGATTCACTGGAGGAAAAACATAAATTCTCCTCCACTGATTCCAATCCAACGACAGGGCGTCCGTGGCATAAGCCAGAGGGTCCAGGTTGGGGGCCACATAGCAAGGGAGCTTGTGGTTCGCTTGTGAGGCGAAGAGATCCACTTGGAGACCTGGGACTCTCAGGCTTATCCACTGGAATGACCCGACGTCTAGAGAGCCATTCTGATTCCAGAGGAACTGACCGGGACAGAGCGTCTGCTATCACATTTCTTACCCCTGCCAGGTGAGTGGCAGACAGATGCCATTTGTGCTTGTTTGCTAGGGCAAAGATGGCTATCATGACATGATTCACATGCTTGGATTTGGACCCTCCTCTGTTGATGGAATGAACTACCACTGCACTGTCCAAAACTAGCCTTAGATGAGACTTCTTCGGGGAAGCAGTCTCTTCAAGGTAAGAAAAACTGCCATTGCTTCCAGAACGTTTATGTGGAGCTGGCGAAATTGAACTGACCAAGTCCCCTGAACCTGTTTGAACTGAGAGTATCCCCCCCACCCGGACAGGGAGGCATCCGTGTGAATGGTTAACACTGGAAGGGGATATTGAAGGGGTACCTTCTTGGCTAAGTTCTTTACTTTGGACCATGGACGGAGTTGATTGCGGAGGATCTGTGGGATTACTGACAACTTGTCTCGAGATTTGGTGTTTGCTCTCGAACGCCAAATTCGATTTAAATCTTTTAGCCTTGCTTTCAGGAGGATATCTGTTACCGAAGCAAACTGAAGGGACCCTAGGATTCTCTCCTGGTTTCTCCTTGATGTTTGTTTGCATTTGAGAAATTGCCTTACAGATTTTGCTATTTCCTTCCGTTTGGCCACTGGAATTGACAGATTGTGGGAAGACAAATCCCATTGGATTCCCAGCCACTGAAAACAAGACTCCGGGGTAAGTCTGGATTTCGTTTTGTTTATCTGGAACCCCAGATGTTCCAGAAAGTGAACTACCTTTTTGGTGGCTATGAGACATTCCTCGACGGTTGGTGCCCAGATCAACCAATCGTCGAGGTATGCTGCTACCATGATTCCCTGAGTTCTCAATTGCTGTACAACCACTTCTGCTATTTTCGTGAATACCCTGGGGGCTACATTCAGACCGAAGGGCATCACTTTGAATGAGAATGTCTGATTTCCTAGCCTGAATCCTAGGAATGGGCGGAAGTGCCTGGCTATAGGGATATGATAGTATGCGTCTGTAAGATCGATGGAGCATGTGACGGCTCCACGCGGAAGTAAGGTCCTTACTTGCGAGAGGGTAAGCATCTTGAACTTGTCGCAACGAATGAAAGAGTTTAGCTTTGACAAGTCTAAGATTACCCTTCTTTTTGTTGAGCCTTTCTTTGGCACGCTGAATAAGCGACCTTGAAATTTTAGATGCTTGACTCTCGCAATAGCTCCTTTCTGAAGGAGTTCCTCCACGTAATCTGTCAATTCCTTCTGATGGTATTTGGTGGAATGATTTGATTGGAGGCGGATCTTTGATCCAACTCCAACCCAATCCTTTGGACACTATGCTCTGTGCCCAATTGCTGAACCCCCACCTGTGGCCTGTGGCGGAAGAGGAACAGCCTCCCTCCTACCTGGGGAGCTTCATTGTTGATGGGGCGGGTTGACCACCACGCCCTCCTCTGAACTGCCTGCTCCTTGTCGCCCTTCCTGCGCCACACTGGCGAAAGTAACCTCTCGCCCTACCTCTTGGTTGTTTTGTAGCCTTGAGCCTCATATGAAGGGTTGAAGGCCGGCGAGATTGCGTAGGAGGTCGACGGCTGTGATTGAGGAGACAACGGAGGATGGGCTGGTTCTGTTTCGAACTAGCAGGTTGTCCCTGTTGGGTAACCGGGACGGCCTGCACAAATTGCTGCTGTTGCTGGTGTTTCTGATACGGCTGGAACCTCTTACCAGCCTTCTTTTGTTTCTTACCAGCAGTGGGGACGGATTCTTGTTTCCTCTTTGACGAAATACCCCACCTAGCTCTAAGGCTCTGGTTGAGCCTAGCAGCCTCGTGGTGCACTTCATTAACAGCGGACTCTGGGAAGAGATCCGCTCCCCACATGCTAGAAGCCAAGAGTCTATTAGGCTCATGCCTAATAGTGCACTCCTGCAGCACGTGCTTTCGGCAATTCCTCCTAGCTTGGAAGAAGTCGAAGCATCTGTTAGGACCGTCTGAAACTGGGATTTTGCCAAGATTTTAAACAGCGGTTCCGTCGCATATGAGAGAGCAGCCATTTCCGTTATTATAAGAGAATTGAGGGACCTGCCAAACCTGGTTCGCGCGTCGAACTCTGCCTGAATCAGGGAATCAGGCAGCCTTGGCAGCTTCTCGCCGAACTGGTCCATGGCGCAGTCCGGTTTGAGCTTACCAAGCGTGAACGTAGCTGGCAAGTTCTCCCACAATTCTCCGAAAGCCGGGAAGAGCGGAGAAGTAGACTCCGCCTCCCTTAACTGTGGCATGGGCTCATCCTTGAGGACTGCCTGAAGGGTCTTCTCTACTATTTTCGTGGCGAACGGAAGAGAAGCCTCCTCTTCCGTTGCGAAAATAGTAAAAGGACTCTTATAGGCCTGGAGCTTAGTGTTCGTGCACTCCCAGTCCTCAAGGCAGTGAACCCATTCCCGCTGGGCATGATCCCTACTGTATAGAACAGACTCCCTAGAGATCTTGTCTTCTCTAGTAAGAGCCGTAACAGTCAGCCTAGCATAACCGATGAAAGGCTGCGTCAGACCCGGAGGGTAAAACTCGAAGTCCTCAATCCTCCGAGTTCCACACTCCGGGATAGAGATCATCCCATCCTTAAAAGGAGCGTAGGCAGCTACTCTCCATGGGTTCTCCATGGAGAAAGCTGGCAGAGAGTCGTATGGCGGGAGCTGGAGAATGCCAGTGCTTGGCACTGGGGAGACTGGAAGAGGGACCTGAGAGAGCCCAGCTACTCGGTCCTCATTCTCTCTAACCCTGTTAGAGAGATCTTGTATGGACTGGCCAGATTGAGACAGAGTGCTCGACAGTTGTGCGAACATCTGCTCAAATCTCGTCCCCAGGGCGGAGACTTGCGAGCCAACCAACTCGCCCACCTGTTGCATCACCACTGCTGAGAAGGTAGTGGGATCAAAGGTGCTAGGTCCTGCTCCTCCCACCGGCGTTGCCGGAGTGGAAGCGGTGGGGGCAGGAGAAGGCATTGGCTCGGCGGGAGCGCGAGCCTTCTCCTTAGAAGCCTTGCTTCTAGAGCTCTTCGAGTGAGAAGAACTCGGCTTGGCTTTCACCGCGTCGGCGTAGGAAGTCGAAGACTTCCTAGCCGAAGAAGACGAAGACGACTTCTTAGAAGTTGTCTTAGATAGCGTCTTCGGTTCTCTCTGTCCCTTCACCTTTGGGGGTACAGAGAGAGCGGGAGAGCGGGTAGGGATCTCAGATCCCACAAAGCCTTGGAAAGAAGCGCTCGAGGAAGGGACAGGAGAAGATCCAGGAGCACCCAAGGAAAGACCTTGGGCGCCCGACACACCTACCTCAACCAACAAATCCTCTGCCCCTACCGCCATGGGCTCGATGTTTAGGTCCAGGGCAGCGACGTCCGGGACCGACTCCTGGGAAGCTACGACCCCAAATGATTGCTGGAGATCTTGTGCTTGGATGGAGGCTATTAGAGGCTGCGGACAAGGGGTCAACATACCCAGTTGACTTGCCCGCAGGGAAGATCTGGACGGCCAGCTTCTTGTCCAGGATGTACGGCTGGCCTTTGGCGGCGTTCTTCCCGAAGCCGCCCACCCACGCTTTCAGGGTAGCGAGGGCGACCTCCCTCACACCAGTAGCCTGAAAGAAAGGGCGAGATGAGCTTCTAATGGCGGAACGGGGTTAACAAACTTATGACTAAGAGTTGTTAGTAAAATGAAAAGGAAGCCTATAATGGACTTACCCCCTCTCCCAGCTGACCGACTAGGTCGTAGCAGATGGCGCAGGCTTCTGGGTGCCAGACGATCATCTCGTTGAACGATGTGGCACAAGGGGCGTGAGACCTGCACTCATCGTGGCCGCAGGGGTCGTACAACGTCGCGTTGCACGCCGGGACCTGACAGTTGGTAGCCTGTAAGTGGAAAGATACATGAGTATCAGGAGAACACTTACAGCCTAACAGTTGCTCCGCTGGTGCCGGAGCGATAAAGTCAGATTAAACCAGAGCCCCGCCATAATACGTGTGGTAACAAGGTTGGTTGAGTGTCCTAGGCTATAGCTCCGCTGATGGCGGGGACACAAAAGGGAACCAACCAGGAGGGGTGGTAAATGGAAACCACGACGGAAAATGGCGGGGATGGTAGATATAAATAATAAAATTAAACAATTCATCGTAAAATTAGGGTATATCCTTAAAATAACAATAATAACAAAACCTTTTTCTCCGCCCGTCTACTAGAAGAGTGCCCGGGTAAGAAGCAAGCTCCCTTCCGGTAGCGGGGGAGAGATGTAAGGATATAGTAGGCAAGCAACCGACCACTAGTAGAGCCCACCCCGCCCGCTGGCGGAGCCAGTAATCTATAACCAAAGGTGCCCCGGCTGCGACGGAAGGCTCCTTTCGTTATAGCGAGGGAAGGTGGCTGAGCAACTGGGGAGGGGGGGGGGGGGGGGAGGAAGGTCTCGGCGTAACACGGCGGGAGAGAGAGAGGGGGGGATGGCCTACTCCTCCCCGCCTCACCGACTACTTGCTCGGAGAGACCCGGTACCTCATGAGTGGTCGCCCTATACCCCCCGCTGGGAGGAACCCCTGGCCACCTCAGAGAGGGAGAGAGAAGGCGACTGAGGTTGTCATGACAACCAAGGGGTCCCCCAGCACCTCCCTATACCAGGTAGGGAGGGCAGGGGCAGGGTAAGGTGCGATGGAACACGTGGCCGCAAGTGGCCTAGGCCGCGAGCAACACAACCGTGGGAGGGCCACGTGAACCAGGCTGTACCAATACAAGGAACATGCACCTAGGCTAGCCTAACACCCTAAATATAATATATTACATCGAAAAGATGGAAAAGACACTTTTAGTAAAAGAGAAAGAAGCCCAGGAGGAGGCAGACTGTTCCAAGAAACAGAAGCCTACTCGGAGCCAGCGATAGCCGATGAAGAGCAAGAGCCGGGATGCTGGGCAGGAATAATAATAATAGCCCTAAACCAAACTAAGAGAAATGGTAGGGGGGCTAAACTAGCTAAAACTCGATGTAAAAGACAATGAACGTAATATAGTAAGCCCATAAGTATAAGAAGTCCCAGTATGGAGGACCGGGAATTCTTAACGAGGCAGCATGGCGCCACCACGAGACAACCGGGAAACCGTATATGACCTATTAGGAGGAAAATACTGGTACCCGGAAGATAAAAATGCAGTAGAACATTACTTATGAGTTACTTAACTTAGCCGTTGCAATTGCAGAGCGTTCCATGGTGAAGAATAGGATAAATCCCGAAATAAGAACAGCACAGAAAAATAATGCGTCTTGACGCTAGTGCTAATGATTAAGGATGTCCGCTAGGGGCGCTGCTGTCCGTGGCGTCCTCTAGTAGTAGTAGTAACGGCTGCATCGCCCGTTGGTATCAGCTCTCTCTTAAGGGGATTCTGATTGGAAGTTCTAATTGGTGAATGTCTCGTGGTAGTGATTCCCACTCGCCCCTATTACCATACCGACACTTCTTTTTAAGAGTGAGCGAGTCAGTTTTACTGACATTTTCTTAATTTTGTTTTTCTCTGGTAATTTTAGATTAATTTTACCTAGAAAGAATGATATTAAGGATCCTTTCATAGGCCGACACGAGCTGAGCCCAGAAATACAGTGCATACAAGTATACTGATGTACATATTTACCCAACGATTATGCCCAGATTTTCTTGAAATATTTTAGAAGCCTGTGATTATCCAGTATCATGCATTGTTAGAATTACAGTATACTGTGCAATATTAAGTAAAATGATTAATTTAATGGTTTAAACAACACTAATTTAATATGTATCAATAATTAAGTATAATTGTAGACAATGAGGTGGCATTCTAACTTTGTAGTAGACACAGTTTTAGGAGACTTTGGTAACAACAGCCATCAAAATCATATTGGAACAGCATTGCTCATTTCTCCATATGCTTAGAGCACTGTATTAGGGAATGAGGTCTTCAGTGTGATCATAAAACCTAAAGTTACACAAGGATTCATTTATTAGAGGAGAGTTATTAATGAACTGTAGTTTTACAAAGGTATAACCTCAGCATTTCAGAAGTAATGAAGTAGGCATTGGTTACTTTGGATCAATGTTTGTTTCCTGTTCTGTTATATAAGAACTGTCACCCAAGGGACCTGAACATTTTTATTTAGAAAATTCATTCCAAGGTATATAAATATATATAAATGCTGTATGTCATAGTAGCAGATGCACCAACATATAAGACAAACCTTGGTATTGGGGAGTATAGCCTATTCTGGAAAAAAAATAAAAATATAGGAGTTTCTTGATTGCTAACACAATAGCCTAAGGCCAAGGGAATTGTGAATTTTTCAAAGGGTGTTCATATGACTAGTGGCTTGGCTATGTAGGCTGTGCTGTCTTTAGGGTACCGTTAAGTCTTGACCTAACCCAGCCTAGCATTTAAAAAAAATACATTGTTTTTAGAACAGTTTAAAATCCAAAGAAATTAATATATTATTGTAACAAGTGCATATTATACACAAAACGAACATAAATATGGCACTTTAGCAAGGAGAATGTAAAGTTCATTAGATAACTTGCAATAGCCTCTTCTGCCAAGAACACAAATTCATGATCTGATGACTATCTTTAACCACAAGTGTTTTATTGAAATATAAAAAAATATTGAATATGTGGTGGCAACAAAGCACTAAAGTTATCTTTCTGCAGTACCCATGTAATTTTTTTGCATCTTTCATTTGTACCATGCAGGTATTTGATACTTAATTGTGATATTGAATACTGCTGCCAAGAATTACCTTAATTTTATTTTTGAAGTACTGGTGCCACTGGGGCAGTCAGTTTAGTCCTGTTCTTGTATAAAATGGTCTAAATATGTAAAATAAACATGGGAAGGAGGAAGCAAAAAATTTATGATTTCATTGGCTTCAGCTGTGCACTTTTGCCTTTTTTGAGTAGCCATTTTCCTTGTCTAAATGCTAGTTAATGAGTTTTTGTGACTGTAATTAACCCACCAATAGTTTGAAGCAGAAATACTATCATTCTCTCCTCATAAGGATCATGTATCTCCATCCAAATTAATAATGGCTATCTATTGGGTGGAATTCCTTCTCTATACATCATTCTTGACTCTATCTTCCACAAGACGCTACTCAGATTTTGTAAACCCTGTTCTCTATTTTAAAGAAACAGCAGCAAAATTCATAGATAAGGGTTTTACAACATAAAATTAAGGCTTTTATCTTATAATGGCTTCATTCATTTTTTTAGGCAATAGTTTTTAAATCGGTTGTGTATGTGACTAACTTGTAGTTATTTCCATCATTTATATTTATTTAGCAGTTGAACATAATCTTTATATGAATTTTTTTCTCAAAAGTGTTATGTATTGCAAAGAGTTAATCAGTTCCAAAAAACCACTTGGTAACAAATAGCAAAAACCTAAATACTGACAAATTTAGTTATATTGCATGAATACCCTTGACTGTGTATGTTACAAAACTGATAATGTGTTTTAGGCTTACCCTGGTGATCCAGAAGAGTCTCTAGTCCGTAGGGCATCACTTTCTAGCCGTAAATCAGAAGAGTTACATTTAAAAGGAGATGCCTTAAAATCAAGTGTGGGTCAACATTTTCTTGAACTGGAAAACCAGCAAAAGGCAATTAACAGAGCAAGAGGGGATATTGGTATTGGAGAAAAGCGTCTGAATTCTTTGCAAAGTGTCATGGATCTGCAGTTCTCATTAAGTAAGTATTTAGCTCTGTAGTATTCATAGTTTCCTTATTTTATGCATACATGAGATATTGTATTCCTTTGGGATCATTTGTTTTATTATATGTTCCGAATGTAAACCTTTCTGTTATTCACTAAATGCATGTAATTATTTAGATCTCTGCATAATAGTAAAAAGACATCTACTCTAGTGGATGCTCAGGGGATTGTAGATTCCCAGTACATATTTGCTAATGTGTGACATGAAAGAGAGTTTTATCAGTTGTAAGTTTATTGGCTGGTTATGAAATTATAATTGTGATTAAGAAATAGAATTAAAACATGATTTTAAACAACGAAAATAGCATCCATTCTGTTTGGATCTGTTATCTAGTTTAATATCTTACATGAAGGCTGCTGTTGTGGTTTACATAGCTATTGTAGTTGCATAAATTAATTTACTTCATATTTATAACTATTATTAAATATTTAGCAGTTCCCATTATATGTAAATCCTGCTATTGATTTTGTAGATAGAAATTTTGTCCCCACAAAGCTTTCAAAGCCATAAATCTATGGAGGCCAGTAGTAATTTCAGTGGTAGCATAAACATTCTGTCATTTGTGAAAAAGGCCTCATTAGCAGTTAAGAATTTCATTAGACTAATGAGTTATAGATAGATGCAACATTTATTTTGAAAGGACAATTTTTTAGTCCAGGATATACCTACATAGTTGGATACCAAGAAAAATGAGATGTGGGAGACAAACACTAACTTTGGTTTACTGAGGCAGAAGCAGACAAATATGGATTTTTTTTTCATGTATACTGAAACACTATAGTATTGTACCACTTGGAGTACATCCACAGTGTACAGGTGGATGCCATGCATTCTGAGTATGGTATGAGATGTATTTCTGATAGTTCCCAGAGCTATTACCCAGGTAGTTCCCAAAGCTATTACCCAGGATCAGTATGTCACAGCAATGGATGTGGAAATGACCAATCTAGAAAAAAAATTAAGACAAGTGATTGATTATGCCTAGTCAATAAGGCTGTTGCACCGACTGCAGTCAATATGGAAATGGAGTCAGTAGGGGCTCGGTATTGGAAGGATATTTCTTGACATCTGTAGAAAAGAAAAGGATACATACAGGCACGCATGTATAGTAAGATTTGGTGTTGAAGATCACAAGATTCACAGGAAAGGAGTCTTCTCCAAATATATAACTGGAATTTGGCTTTTCCATGGCTCCTCAGAGGGAAACCCTCCTTGTCACTTTTGCCCTACTTGAGATGAATTTAGCTACACAGCTATATTTCCTCAAATCCATAAGTTGGAAAAGGCTGCAAGGTGGCATTTTCAATTCTGTTTGCTTTATCAATAGTATTGTGATTGAGTAGGAAATGCCAAATCATTGACCATTACATCAAACTGTTTATCTTGACCTTAAGAGGGTAAAATGAAGAATGGCTTCCTGAACTTTGATAAATTCCTGAAGCTATAGACACCTCTGTAAGAAATTTGTTCCAAACGAATTGGGCTAAGTTTCATAATGAGTGCCACCAAAATTCTCCACTCTCCTTCAGTATTCCAGCTTTAATAGATTTCTTTCAATTACCTATGGATGAATTTTATTTTGATCATTAAGAATATAAGTGAGCACTTTCCAAGTGCCACATACAAAAGAAAATGCCTTAGATCTTATGGAATTCTTCGTGAATTATGTAAACAACACACTTCTGCAAGTAGTAAAACTGGAGCTTAATATGTACTGGTAGTTCATTACTATTTAAGACAGGTTTACTCTTTGAAATCATCCTCTCATTTATATCTGCCAGGAGAGTTATTCAGCCACATGGGATGTCAATGGAATAAATGCATGTGTGATATTGCTAACCATTGAGATTGGCATTCCTATCAAATCTTGAAAAAAGAGAAGTTGTTGTAGTGAGGGATGAAGCACAGAAGTTCCCGCTATCCATATTCTTGTAGATTTAGTCAGGGAAGAATATAAGATCAACCATCTCAGCAACTGAGAATGATCATTATGTAATAGAAGAGAATGAGGCCAGTCAGACCCCACTGTTCTAGACTACATATCTTTCTCCCCCAGTGCTCACTTTGGTTCAGGAGACTTGTTTCAAAGCCTAGTGTTCAATCCTAAACTTGGAAAGTGCTTTTACCAAGGTCAGTTTGCCCACTTAGGTTAATGAAACCAGAAGTAATCAGGATAGTTTTGGAGATCTAGTTGGATCATAACTTAAGAGTAATCACCTACATCCTAAGTAATGGTCCAAAATAATAAAATGCTTTTTGTTGATTGTCTTAAGTCCACAAAATAAAAAATTATTCTACTGGGGATACTCTCATCCTACACAACCATTTGTAGAACCTTTATAAGTGAACAATATGATAAGTGGGGCAAGGAACTCCCCAAGGTGACATGAGACCTTACACAATATTGATTGCCATTTCATCAATATAAGTAGATAGTTGATAATGTTTATCCATGCTTACAGGGTATAATACACATGAAAAATAAGATGCAGTAGTATTTTTAAAACAAAAATAGTTGAAAGCATAATTATTGGCTTTTCTTAACTCTCTTTAGATTATTGTTCAATATTAGATAGATTTTCACAAACCTAGCATCAAATTTTGGCAATTAATACCAAATGATTATCTCGAGTTCCTGAATGCCATATCAGAGGTGATTCTTTATTTCTGCTTGTATGACACAGTAACCATACACACACAAACTATTCTAGTCTGTAAGGAACACAATTGTCGCGTCATTACTAAGGGTTTTGCTTAAAAAAGCTTGTACAGTACGTATTATGACCTATAAAAAGGTTTTTGCATGCTTTATATTAATTTATTTACAAACTACCTGTGACATTCTCTCCTTTAAAACTACCACCACTTTTTCCAGACATATCATCTGAAATCAAGAACTCTTTGGACAGTTTAGCTGAAACTCATGAGAATATTCAAAGCACGTTAGATAAAATCTCAGCTATTCATGGGAATCTCACTATTACTAAGGAGCGAGCACTGGAGTTGAGTCGAATTGATGCTTCGCTTTTAAATGAGATTAGAGACAAAAGTAAGTAAAAGTATTTTACTGCATGTTCATAGGCTTCTGACCTCGATATGATCCTTTATATGTGTAATTTTTAAAGAAATGGTATCATAATTCCAGTTATGGTTGCATTCTAAAAGTTCTCAAGTTTTTCATGAAACATAGAAACACATCTTTTACTTTATTCTGGAACCAGAAATTTACAATACTGTAGAATGAAAGAAAAGAAAATTGCAGTCATGTTTTAGATTTAATATTTATTAACCTGCTACATTAACTTTTTTCTGCAAGTCAATACAGCTGAAGGCCACACTGTTAAAGGTGTTCGACTGGGTAACAACCTCCAGAAAACAGTGTATAGAATTGAAGGTCGAAGTAATGATTTAAAGGAAAGAATAGAGGCTCTTAAGCGGAAAATTAAACAGACACGGCAGTATGCCTCCTCGGTAAGTAGTAGTATTGGTTTACGCATTCTTAAGCTATTAGATTCTTTTAAACTTTTCATCTTTATTATACTAGTGTTTATGCTATACAGTCAACCCAGACCGCATTAATCTGGATATCGGATAAGACAGACACCGAAGAGGGTCAGCCAATTTAAATAAAATATGTATAGTATTTGTCCGCAATTTAAGACTTACCATTCCTCCACTTGTTGTGTACCATTTTTCTCTATATTTACCAAAAGATAAATATACTTTTCATTTAAATTTTTATTATTTATATACAATTTGTATTTACATTTTACTGTACTAAACTAAAATGCTTCTAACTTATATCTGATTTAACTTGCACACAGTTCGTACAGTCATTAAAACATGCTATTGTCTGGAAGGGTAGAAAGTACTGTAACCAACAGTTTTACCTATCTACTGCCTGATTGATAGCTAAGGTACAATGATTTGTATATTTTTAGAAAAGAAAGATAATCACAAAGGTAAACTTAACGAAGACAAAACTTGAGTTACTGAACAACACTTACGTTTATGTGGCAAATGACGAGAGAGGGAATGCAATTACCAGTTCCTTTATGCAGCTTAATTCTACATATCATTTTTATCACCGTTTATATTTCAACAATTTTGAAGGAAGGAATTCATTCTATTCTACATATGTGCAATAAGTAAAATATATACACTATTAAAAACTATGTATTGTATTAAAAGCACACGCACTTACAGATAAAACCTGATTGGCTGGCCAGTGACAGCCCTCTACTTCTATTTATAGACATTTGGATCACAAAATATGATGGCAAACTGTTGACAACGTATGTAACAGTAAAGAACAACTCTATCCAAGGGAATATGATGAAATGTATTTTGTAGTCTTACTTATCATTAGAATTCACAAGTTGAATTACAGTTATTTTGAGGATGTATAGTTTTGCTTTTAACGGAATGTTTTTGTTGAAAACAAAATGTTGGGGAACATATGGTGTTAATTGTTCCACTATTTTATTATTGATGATCTTGATGATCTCACATTCATTTAACAGTTCATATATTAAATAATAAATAATTAACTATAATGAATAAAAAACTAAGATGAAAAAGCATGAAAAAAGGAAAAAAATATGCGTTCATGTCTTGGCCTAGGCATTTACATATGCGGCTGAATTCTATAATTTTTATCATGTTTCATTCTTCATTTCTCATCTTTTACTATGAGATGTAATTCAAACATTTCTACATTGGTTTATTATTCATTGCTCTATAAAAATAACGAAATACGTACAGCATATTTATAGGTATCTTTACATATATGTACACGCTTAGGTATCGCCGGGTAAACTGGACTATTGGCTAAGACGGACACCCTGGCCCCCCTATTAGTCTGTCTTAACAAGGTCGACTGTATTATGTACTATAGTACTTAGTAGGTTGTAGTTTTTTTTTAGCATAACATGATTTTGTATCATGATGTCCTGCAGTAATTTTCCATATCTATTTCTTCTCCAATTTATTGGTAGATTGAATATTATACAGAAGCATATTGAGCAAATTTTAATAATATTCAAGTATTTTAGGCAATTTGTATGTATTCCAGATCTTTTACCTTTTTTATGTGTATTTAAAGTATTAGGCAACTCATGCATTCATTGTATTACGATATCTGAGGGATTAAAGCTAAGATTTTAAAGAAGTATTTCTGTTTGCACAACAAATGTGGATGAAGATTTGGCAAATAAGCAAAGAAAGCCTATTGACTGTGGAAGGCTTGAAGGCATCAAATTCTACTTTCACTGGGAAATATTAGAATTTTCATTTCATTCACTTCTCTTCAAGATAGCAGTAGGGAGTCCAGATACAGCACTAGATTTATGTGTTTAAAATGTAAGAAATCTCATATGAGAAACAATTACCTTTGTAGAAACTATAAAGAAAATTTCATGTTTTCAAAGTTTGTCATTGCAAATGGTTGCACTTGATGTAAATCAGATAACCTAATTTAAACCATACATTCTGCATTTTAGTACTGTGTACATTTGGCTTCTTTGTATTGTTTTCGGTGTAGGTTTTTTCATGGTATCGACTATTACCTTAATGGACTACCACATCAGCCTAAAAAAATAGGTTATCATACTTTGGTCGCTGGTGCTGACAAGATAATTTGTTCCAGTAGGTGTCCTTGTTCTGGCTGATACATGCATCAAAAGTCTAAGAACATCATCTTATGACTGCAGTGCTGTGTTCTAGTGATTATTACTTGGAAGTAATGTATACATATATCTTATATATTACATCGAACTACAATGTCCTTTAATATCTAATTCGCTCTACCTCGGAATTAATATATTTTCATATTTGCTTAACTGAAGGGGAATTTTTTTACACGATAATAGATTTGCCTGGTCCCGGGCGCGAACCCAAGAAGACATTCAAATCCAGGACGTCAGTGGAAACTTTTAAAAGCTTCCACTGACGTCCTGGATTTGAATGTCTTCTTGGGTTTGTGCCCGGGACCAGGCAAATCTATTATCGTGTAAAAAATTCCCCTTCGGTTAAGCATATATGAAAATCTATTAATTCCGAGGTAGAGCGAATTAGATATTAAAGGACATTGTAGCTCGATGTATGTATATGAATCACAGTAATGTGATATGACTTATGTATCTTATATATACGTAAAGCTGATGGTCGGACTATGTATGTACGTATGTATGTACACTCATGACAACGAAACTACTGGACCAAATTTAACCAAAGTTGGACCGTATACATATGTAGATTTTATTAGGGATGGTTGACTGAGTACCATTTTGATCCGGATATCTGGCCATGCTAACTTCTTTATTATTATTTGTAGAGAAAAAAGAAAACAGTATTCTGATAGAACTTTTCATGAGGATTCCACATAAGCTCTTATTTTTTTCTGCAATGAAAAATAACAATAATATTAGGGGATGGTTTTGACTGGTTGTCATTTTGATCTGAATATCTGGCTGGATATCCGGCCATGCTAGCTTCTATAATATTAGTTGTAGAGAAAAGAAAGAAAACATTATTCTGATAGAACTTTTCATGAGGATTCCAATTATGCTCATACTTCTCTTCTATGATGAAAAATAATTATGATATTATGGTTCAAACAATGCCAGCCTATGGGTGCCCACTGCCAGGCTTTGCCGGCTAGTTTTATATATGGTTGAGAAATGAAATAATTGCATTGTGTATTAATTTTCTTCTATTTTCAGATACGGGTATCCTTGACTACTGACTCTTCTGGTGTATGTACAAGAAAGTATCGACCAGCTCTGAATCCTTCAACAACAACAAAAATCTATTTAAGTTATGCAATTAGTAGCTCTGATAAAGATGCCTTACTGCTATATCTTGGTTCTCATAACACAGTAAGTGTTTAATATTGTATAGTCTTGCAGTAGCTATACTGAAAAATAAATATTTCAAAAATTTTATGCCCACTAAAGTAGGTAAAACAAAATTTCAAGTAGAAAATATAACATTAAATACTGTATACCTTATCTGAGTTTTTTGGTGTAAGTATAGTACTTAGAATAAAAGCCCTATCAAATCATTTGAATATATGTAGTATACTATTTTCATGGAGGTTGAAATTCTTTATCTTTATTGTTCCTTTTCTTTTCATAACAGAGTGACTTCATGGCTGTTGAAATGGTGAATAGAAGAATTCATTTCACATGGGATAATGGAGGTGGAGCAAAGCGATTGATTCACCCACTGAAACTTTTAACAAATACTCCAACAGTTTCTGATGATACAAGATGGTATGCATTTCTTTGTATTGGTTAATAATTTACAGGAATATGCTAAGTAACAACAGTCCTCTCTCTGATGTTTAGCAGTTAATATTACAAATGCCCCTATACATATACGTAATTGACTGTATGTTATGGGCTGGATAAAATTCTTGGAGAGATATAAACCCTGAACTTCCTTCAGAAGGCAAAATTTCAGCCAGCATATTCAAAATTTCTGGTTGCCTATTTTTAAATTGAAACAAGCACCTAGAAATAGTTGTATTACAACTTAATTTTTTTAAGTTCATGTAGGAGTATTTATTCATTTACTACATACAGTACATAAGTTAATCTGTATTACCATACTTGGTATTTTCATTATATTATAATTACATTTAACACTTGTAAGATTTAATATTTTTTCATCTCCAAGGTATCACATCACTATAAATCGTGTTGGAAACATTGGCCAGATGCTGGTTCAACCAGCTAATCAAGCGAATAACTTTAAAATAGAGTCAGCTCCTGTGGATGATGCTTCCCCAGCTGGATTTAGTAAAATGGACTTACTGCCTTCAGATGTTCTTTGGATTGGTAAGGCAATCTGAGCTGTTTCTTGTTCTTGTGTCTGGTAATTCTGAGGCATAGTACTTAGTGTACATTCTTACAAAATTCTATGGGCAGAGTTTCATAATTTTTCATTCCCCTGCCTGATGCACGATTCATGCTTTATTAATCTATTTTTCTTTTCAAAGATGGAAGAATTCTTATGCAATGACATTAAACAGTCACAGATCTCTTTAGGATCATGTTATAGAACTGTGTAAAACTATTTTCCATAATAGAAACATTTTTAAATTTTACAAAAAACATGGAAACTCTTAAAATGCTGTATAAAATAATTATAACCTAACAATGTGAACTATGTGATCTCACTCTATTGTTTTCAATGTTGTGATGTGTGGGAAATGAATGTCACTGTGTTATTTATCGGTCAAAGAAATATCCCCTGCTCAGCGAGAGAGAATTATTGCACTGCATTCAATGCAAGTTCTGTTAGAGAGATATCAAGAAAGCTTAATATACCAAAGAGAATCATACATAGATGAACCAAATTGTTTAGATAATGGCAAAGTTTAGAAAATGGGCCTAGAAGTGGAACTCCTCGAAGCACCACAAAAGAGCAAGACATACAGTATTGTAAATGTTGCTGAGCAACATTCATTTGGGAATGTTGAATTCTAGTGCCTAGACACAATATTGTTGAACCAGGAATCATGACTAGGTCTACGCCTATGACTATACTCTGTTTTTTTCCATCTGTCCAGCCGCCTGTGGTGTATGCGTATGGTAACACTGCGTCCTGGGCTCTAGAAGTTACATTCAGCTTATATTCAACAATAATAATAATATCCTATTTCGAATATTAACGGTGTAATTAGCATACAGTAATTTATTAAAACACTTTTCAGTTGCAAATGTACACCCAGATATCCTTTTATTTACCTAAAACTTACACATAGCATAACTATTTAAAGCCTGGGACGCAGTGTTACCATGCAAAAACACCACAGGCAGATGGACAGATGGATACTTTAGATGGAGAGGGAGAGATTTTTAAAAATACACTAGAAATCTTTGATAGGTTTCTAACGAATAAGCAAGCCTACCTTTGATGGATTGGATATTCAGTTAGGCTTACTTTTTTTTTTTTTTTTTTTTTTAAATCAGTGTCCAGTGAATACTATGGATAGGGAGAGAAGCAGATTCAATGATGCATGCATTTTTTTCTTCAAAACCTAAATAATACATTTTATTGGGAGATACTTTATTCACATCGGCCTAATCCTTTCATCAGAGATACTTTATTCACATCAGCCTAATCCCTTCATCACTCCTCCTATAAGGCACCACTGCTCCCCCAGTATCTCAGGCTACTCCGTCATCTCACTACAAACTCCATCACATGAAAGCAGTGCTATGATAATAGTTACTGTAAAATTCCCTTTGTGGACAGCCGAAGCCTTAAAATGCATATGTTTATAGAACATTTTCTGGGTTCGACCTGTGTCTGCCGGTGAAAAGTCCCTGTAGCTCACTTTTCTAAGTATAAATAGATCCTAAATATACCAGAGAAAAAAGCTAGCATGGTATGCTGAAGTTACTACCCTCAGCTCGATCACCCCAAGGGCGTCAGTATAGCACTAGGGCGAGTGGAAGCCACTACCAACAGGTCTTCTTGCCAATTAGAGGATTCCTTTCAAAATCCCTCCCACGGCGAGAGCCGTTACAACGGTTACTCCTCTTACCTTCTGCTCGCACTTGCTACTACTACTACTACACGCCCGCCATCTTCATTCCTGTTATTAGCCTTTGTGTGTTCGCACACGTCTTCAATTGCTCCCTTGGTGCCTTAATTTGCCGAAGCTACGTCTTCCGTGGAAGTCTCTGCTTCTTCAATCCAACTTGAGTATTCCAAATTGTGTTTTCGTAATTCGTATGGTTACGATGCATTCCATTTTTTAGCCTTCGGTCCCTTAAAAAACGTACTGAGGTGCCGCTAGTTCATCCGCCATTTGGCTGCATCATCAGACGCATGCATTATTATTACTGGTTATTTCCTTTATTTTTATTTTTATTTTTATGTTAATTTTATATTTCATATCATATATGTGCCTTGTAGGGCTACTAGCTAGCCTATCGTATTTATCATCGTAGAGGAGGGAGTCCTCTCTCTCTCTCTCTGCCAATACGAGACATGCATGCGTTATTGTTTTAATGCGAACCAGATAGGTTTTTGATTTATGCACGTTTATGATTTTATATCACTGAAGAGGTTGGATGAGTTGCTTTCCTTCCCTAGCTTAACCGACCAGGCCTAGATTAGGTTTTGGAAGGTAGGCTAGGTGCCCCTATCCCTATACCCTTACCTCTCCCCCCCGTCCGCGCTACGGTGCTAACGGGGAGGATATCAAGGATAGAGAGTATCTCTCTTGTCATACTGTTGGACCTATCCTCCCTACCTGACCAGATCGAAAAGTTTGAGTATGGAGGGTTTGGTTGAGTCCCCACCGTCCACGCCATGACGTCCTTGGAGGTTTATCTGGCCTACCTAACTGGATCCATAGTGATCTCAGAGAGTTAGGTTAGATCCATGCTGGGTAGTATTATCCTTACACCTTATGTTCTTCTTGCAACTCTTCCATGATACCTCATTATTGTATTGTATATTATATTGTTTATTGTGTATTATATTGTTTATGCACATTGATGATTTTCATATCACAAGAGGTTGGATGAGTTGCTTTCCTTCCCTAGCTTAACCGACCAGGCCTAGATTAGGTTATGGAAGGTAGGCCAGGTGCCCCTACCCCTATACCCTTACCTCTACCCCCGTCCGCGCTACGGTGCTAACGGGGAGGATATCAAGGATAGAGAGTATATCTCTTGTCATACCGTTGGACCTATCCTTCCTACCTGACCAGATCGAAAATTTCGAGTATGGAGGGTTTGGTTGAGTGCCCACCGTCCACGCCATGACGTCCTTGGAGGTTTATCTGGGCTACCTGACCGGATCCATAGTGATCTCAGAGAGTTAGGTTAGATCCATGCTGGGTATTTTCCTTACACCTTATGTTCCTCTTGCAACTCTTCCATGATACCTCATTATTGTATTGTATATTATATTGTTTATGCACATTTATGATTTTCATATCACTTAGAGGTTGGAAGTGTTGCTTTCCTCCCCTGGCTTACCCGACCAGGCCTAAACTAGGTTTTGGGAAGGTAGGCCAGGTGCCCCCTACACCTTTACCCCTTAGGCCTCTCCCCCCCATCGGCGCTACGGTGCTTGCGGGGAGGGCATCAAGGATAGAGACTCTCACTCTTGTCATATTGTTGGACCTACCCTCCCTACCTGACCAGGTCGAAATTTTGATTTGAAGGGTTTGGTTGAGTGTTACTGTCCACGCCTTGACGTCCTTGGAGGTTTATCTGGCCTACCTGACCGGATCCATAGTGATCTCGGAGGGTTAGGCTAGATCCATGCTGGGTATTCTCCTGACACCTTATGTTCCTCTTTCAACTCTTCCATGATACCTCACTATTGTATTGTATATTATATTGTTAATTTGGGTGGTCTGGTATGTACATCGCCTTGGCCTAGCCTCCTTTAGGATAACAGTGGGCTCACCGCCTCCTACCCCCTTTAGTAGTAGGCTATGACCTTCCGTTTGAGAGTGATCACCGATCGGTCGCTGTACCAATCACGACTGGCCATGGGCCCAGTCGGTCTACTACCTCCATAGTAGTAGGCTACACAGCCTCCAGTAGGTGTCTATCTCTGATCTGGTATTGTGGCCAAGTGATCACGACCGACCACCACCCCCCTCACTTCCCAGCTTGGCTCTGCCTGACGCTGTCTTATAGCTCGCAGTGCTAGTAACCTTACCGATGAACGGCCGCTAGAGTTTTTTCATTCAAGTGGGGGAGGTAAGGGTCGGAGAGGGAGGGTTACTGGTATTATATGTAATCACCACCTTGATGTCTCCGAGTGAGTAACTCCGCCGGCTTAATAGTGGTCTAGCTTCACACCAGCCAGCGGGCAGCGCACCGGATTGTACGTTATACTGCTCCGCCGCTCAGTTGTCTCCTCTCCCCGTTGTCTCCGCCGTCTCACTCAAGGAGAAATGGATCGGGCTGGGAGTTGCGCTCCGCCCCCTCGATGCATTCAGGCTCAGGTATAGGATTTACCTTCTCCTGTTCCGTTCGTTTCAGCCCGGTTCCGCCGGCATTGCTTATGGCAACGAGATTATGAGACTCTGAGTAGGCTAAGCTCTTTAGGGATTACTCCTGGTTACCAGATATATATATAAAAACTATATATATCTCGGACCTTTAAGGTTCCGACGTAGTGTGACTCACCATCACACTCGCCACCGGAGTTATTATACTAAGTTTCCGCAGCTCAGTTTCTGTTCTCTCGTTTCGTTCACCACTCCGGTGGGGATGGTAGATGGTTTAAGTATACGACTACGACAATTCGTAGCCGTTTGATTCAGTTCAACCGGACTAGAGATTAGGGCTTTGCTTCTCTCCAGTCCGGCGTGTCCCAGACCCCATACACTGGGCTGACCTCTACCTTCCGGAGGACGGAATCCGGAGCAGGCGAAAACATCCAGAGTTTTCTTTTATTCATTCTGAAGGGTACCCCGCTACCCCTTTTTCAAGCCCGGCGGCCATGTAGTCTGTCGGTCGCATTCCAACTGCGCCATGCAACTTGAGGGCTACATGGTCCGTCATTCCGACGCGTGCACCGTCTGCTATGACATGGTGGCGATTATTTCTGATGAGAAAGCTACCTTGTCCCTCCAGCATGGGACAAGGGTGGCTCTCAGGAAGGAGGAGGTAGGTGGGGAAGTGAGTGAGGCAGGTAGTCCCTTAAGTCCTACTCCTTCTTCCTCTTCCTTCCGAGGCTTCTCTAAGCCCACCCCTGCTTGGGAAAGATCAGTTTTGGTCATTCCCAAGATTGAAACAGTAAAACCGAGATCCCTTCCAAAGGGATCTAATCCGGCTCCGGCAGCGGCGACTAAGTCGTCTTCGGCCCCAAAGCCGTCGACCTCTGCTACTAAGTCGCCTGCTGTTAAAGCTTCTCCCCCTCCTGAGGGGTCAAGAGCCAAGTCCTCCAAATCTAAGACGACGGAGTCCGGATTTAATCCGGAGGCATTCGCTAACCTTCTAATGTTGAAGGTTAGGGAAGTAGTTGTTGAGAGGTTTGAGTCGATACGATTTGCCTCGAGCACAGATACCTCCGGCCAGACAATAACGTCCCTGACCGAGAGGAACAGACCCCTGGATGAAATGATGACCGGATTCCGTCAATCTGGAACCACGGCTCTGACCATGACAGTTCAGGATACGTCTAAGCTGCCGCCATTTGAGAATAACCCATGGCGACAAGCATTACATGCCCCATTCTCAGATGGGAAGTCGACGATCGAAGGGTGCGGAACCTGCCTGGTGGAGGACTTTGAGTTCTTCATGGAGAGTCTCCAATTCCCATTCCCTGGACTCGTCAGGCTAGCGGAACATGCGCTAGTCAGAGTATATAAGATCCCAAAGGAGACAGTGATCTTCCCAAGGGACCAAGCTCAAGCTGTATGGGTTCGCACCCTTTCTGAATGGTGATGCGTTAACACCAAACTGACGCCCCATAAAGGTAGCTTCACTATGTTTGTGACCCCAGAAAGAGTTCCATCACCCCATACAACCAAAGTGGCGGAACTAACCATGCAAGCTGCGGCGGAGGATAAACCCTTACCAGCTCTAAAGGAGATAGAGGCTAACTCTCTACTCTTCCCCGCAGATGTAGAGTTCTGGGATGACGCTCCGGCTACGTTTACGGCAGGTAAACTCGACCCGGATTGCGCCCCCCACCCTGTTGGCAGAAAAGCTACCTAGGATTCTGGACCACTTGGTCAAAGAGGAATTCGAGGCAAGAACCAGATTAGGAAGGTCGATCAACTCAGTCACTGCGGCGGATTTGGTCGCGTCATCCTACACTGAAGAACAGTTGTTCTGGGTCCTCATGAAAGCCCTGTTGCAGACTTTCCAAATGGACCTGTACGATTTCATTATGGCGAGACGAGCCTGCAGAAAGTACATCCTGACGGGTGCCTCTATAAAGCACGAGCCTAACAGACTCGTAAATTCCCTAATATGGGGAGAAAATCTGTTCCCGAAAGACGAAATTAAAACAACGTCTTTCATGAGGCAGCCAGAGCTAACCAGAGTCTTCGGGTCTGTTGGGGACTTCCTTTCAAAAGGGAAGTTTGATGGCCCAGGACCCCAATCCAGACCTAGGAAGAGGCCAAGGAAGTTCCATCCCTACCGGACCTCTCATCCTCAGGCGATAGTGCAAGTGGTTCCGGTCTTTCAGGTCAGTAAGCCTTCGACATCTAAGGCTCAACTGCAGCAGTAGCTTGTTCTGGTACCAACTACACCGGCTCAGCAGCCTTCAGCCTCAACAGCCATAGTAACCTCCCCAGCCTTCAACCCCTCCTATGAGTCACGAGGCACATTTCGCGGCTACAATAGGCATGCCGGAAGTAGCAGAGCCAGAGGTGGCACCTGGCTATGTGGCGGGTCAAGAGGTAGAGGCTTCTGAGGAGGCAGAAGAAGCAGACCTGCAGCCAACCAGTGAGAGCCCGCAGGTGGGAGGGAGATTATATCTCTTCCGGGACCATTGGACCCTCAGTCCATGGGCCCACAGTATATTCTCCAAAGGTCTAGGGTGGAAATGGGAGAAAGGGCCCCCTCCACCAATCAGTTTTCACCAGACTCTGACAACGGACCTTCTAGACTATGCCAAAGATCTCCTCCAATAGAAGGCTATAAAGGAACTAAAATGCCTAAAGTTTCAAGGACGTCTGTTCAGTGTCCCAAAAAAGGACTCAAACAAAAGAAGAGTGATTCTGGACTGTTCCCGTCTCAACTATTACATTTAATGCGACAGATTCCGCATATTGACCGTCTCACAGGTGCGGACCTTACTTCCCCATGGGGCCATCACCACCTCTATAGATCTTATAGATGCTTACTATCATGTTCCGATAGCAAGGAACTTCTCTCCGCACCTAGGCTTCAAACTAGGAAAACAAGCTTACTCATTCAATCATGCCGTTCGGGCTCAACATTGCGCCCAGGTTATTCACCAAATTAGGAGAGACGATAGTTCAAGAGCTATAAACTCAAGGGATAATGTTAGTAGCCTATCTAGACGACTGGCTCATTTGGGCAGCCAGCGACGAAGAGTGTCTCAAGGCAACAGCGTAGGTGAAAAAATTCTTGGAATTTCTGGTTTCCAGATAAACAAGGAAAAATCTTGGCTAGTTCCGGCTTCCCGGTTTCAATGGTTGGGAATCCAATGGGACCTAAACAAGCACAAACTATCCCTCCCATACAAGAAGGTCAGAGAGATAGCGAAGGCTACGAGACAGTTCCTCAAGAACAAAAAAGGCTTCTCGGCGTACCCAAGAGAGAATCCTAGGTTCTCTACAGTTTGCATCGGTAACAGATCTCCTATTGAAAGCCAGACTGAAGGATATCAATTGAGTCTGGAGAAAGAGAGCCAATGTCAAACTAAGGGATAAGATCTCTATAATTCCATCTATTTTAACAAAAAGGGTCCGTCCATGGACGGTACGCCGGAACCTGGCCAAATCAGTACCACTACAATTCCCTCCGCCATCTCTAACTATCCACACGGATGCATCTCGGAGCGGTTGGTGAGGCTATTCACAACACAAGAAAGTCCAGGGAACGTGGTTGGAGATATTCTGCCAGTTCCACATCAACATTCTAGAAGCGATGGCCATTTTCTTGACTCTAAAATGCCTGGCTCCAGCCAGAAACACTCATATAAGATTAGTCTCGGACAGCTTAGTAGTAGTCCACTCCATAAACAGAGGAGGCTCCAGGTCAAGCAAAATAATTCACGGGGACAGGTAGCATTGGTGGCACCCAGCTGGCTAAAGAGCAACTGGTTTTCGCCTCTTCTAGAACTGAATCTCCGGTCCAAACGGATCCCCCGTCCAGAACTGACACAGGTAGTACAAACTCAGACTGTGTCAGCTTCCTCAAGAATTCTGAGTGCCCTAACTTTATGGACTTCAGGAAGTTGGCGGCCCAAAAGGACGATAGTATTGATCCACTAAACATCTTATTCATAGGTTCAGATAAAAGAGAATCAACGCTCAGGCAGTATGATTCAGCAGTGAGGATCTTGGCCATTTTTTAAAAAAATTCAGATGCTCACAATATCACTACAAATCTGGCAATTTCGTTCTTTAGAACTATTGAGAAAGGCCTAGCCGCTAGTACCATTACTACGATCAAATCGGCCTTAAGGAAGATTTTTCAGCTTGGCTTTAATATTAACTTGTCAGATTCATACTTCTCCTCGATTCCAAGAGCATGTGCCCGTCTGAACTCTCGGCTCTCTCTAGAAATCCAGATTATGTTGAATTCCTCCCGTCGGTTGAAGTATTACTATCCCCAGATCGGGAGTTCTTGGCTAAGAATGAGGACCCACAAAAACAGATGGGCTCCATGGAAAATTATTCCTCTGACACAAGACGCATCATTGTGTCCAGTCATTACCCTTACATCCTATCTGGCCAGGACTTCCGAAAAATCTTCAGGCCCGCTTTCTATTAAAGAGAAAGGTGGTACAATTTCTCTTAAAGGCATTAGACAACAAATACTCTACTATATTAAACAGGCCAACCCGGATTCAGTCCCACACGTCCATGACATCCGGGCAGTGGCTACCTCCATTAACTATTTTCACAATATGAATTTTGAAGACCTGAAGAAATATACGGGTTGGAAATCTCCAGCAGTATTTAAACACCTCTATCTAAAGAACTTAGAGGCCCTTAAATTCTCAACAGTGGCTGCAGGGAGCATAGTCTCCCCTGAATGACCGAGTCTTATCAACTCCTTTCCTTAGCCCTTTTTTGTCAGTCCCTTTCCCTTAAATACTCTCTCCTTCCTACCTGCCTCGCTCGTATTCCCTGCCAACCCTCTCTCTTCCAAGCCGGGCTGGTTTGTTGCCATCCCGTCACTGGAACTTGTACATAGCATTGAGACCTTATTGGTATCACTAACATGTCTGTACATAATCTATTGTATATTGCTTCAGATACCATTCTGTTATATTATTTTTATTACTAGTTTTAAGCTCTAGTTTAAGTCCTAATTAGAATTAGTAAGTAAGTTCTCCGCCCTATTACGGTGCATTAAATTTATTCTTAAGTGAAACTTAGGTTTCATTGTCCCTTTTATATACTTGTTGGTATCTGTTAAGCTTGGATGGCAATTCCCCGATACTTTTTCACCGGCAGACACAGGTCGAACCCAGAAAGGGGATTTTGACAAAGGAAAAATCTATTTCTGGGGGAAGACCTGTGTCGCCCAGTGAACTCATCCCTTCTTCTATTCTCACTCTTAGCCAGTCCAAGCTTGGGTGTCTATTCCAGGAATGAAGATGGCGGGCATGTAGTAGTAGTAGTAGCGAGTGCGAGCAGAAGGTTAGAGGAGTAACCGTTGTAACGGCTCTCGCCGTGGGATGGATTTTGAAAGGAATCCGCTAATTGGCAAAAAGACCTGTTGGTAGTGGCTTTCACTCGCCCTAGTGCTATACCGACGCCCTTGGGGTGATCGAGCTGAGGGTAGTAACCTCAGCATACCATGCTAGCTTTTTTCTCTGGTATATTTATGATCTATTTATACTTAGAAAAGTGAGCTACAGGGACTTTTCACCGGGCGACACAAGTCTTCCCCCAGAAATAGATTTTTCCTTTGTCAAAATGCCTTTTCTGCTCAAAATTACTGTTTCTTTCATTCCCCAAAATATTTGCATACACTTATAACCTGTATGATTGTTGCAGCTGTCAAAGAACACCTGATTACAGCAGTAGGTTTTTACGTATTGTGAAAAGAAAATATCTGAAATAGATCTTTCATATTTCCTCGACGTGACCAGGAGTAGCAGGTAATGTAGGGATTAGTCTCATCTTTTCATTTCCCTCAGGTTCATCATTGTTTAGACAGCCTTGGTGTAATGAATATATGGTGAACGGATATCAATTATGCAATTTTTTTAAGAGTGACAGTAGTGGACTTTTTGGGTGTAATTTTGCCAGGTAAATCTTTACCAAATATATAACATGGTTATATAGAAGTAAGGACAATTGATCTACACCAAGTTCAGACATAATAGTATAACAACTAGACAGTCTCTTATCAGGTATCTATGACAAATGAAGAGTTCTGGAGGTAGTGGCTTCCTTTATAATAGCTGTTAAACTACAATAAAAGCAATAAACCTTGTCTTTTAGCCCTGGCCACTCTAACTGGCACCCATCTGTCAGCTGTAGACAGAATAAGAAAGTGTATGATAGCAGGCAAAATAGTCCATTTGCACATAGTGTTCTTTTCATAACTAACACTCAAGTTGTAAGTAAAAGCCATTTAGGCAACTGTTAGGAAAAGTGTAAGTTTCTGGAAGTTAGCAGATTAAAACTTCTCTTATTTGTGATCACAATTCAGACATCAAATAAACATTTTCACAACCACAAGCATTTTTATGGTAAATACAAGATAATTTATTTAAAATATACTCATACAGGAGGTGCACCATCAAAAGCAGAGAGCACACTAAGAGCAAAGAAGTTTGCTGGTTGCCTACATACAGTATCCATAGATGGTGAGAATATTGGGCTTTGGAATTTCACTGAATCAGAAGGATGTGGAGCATGCAATGAAGGGTGAGTGGCCTAAATATTTATCCATGAGGACATGTTTCTGCTGTGAAATTATATGACCTTCATGATCGTGTAATAAAAAGATTTAATATGTTGTGCACTAGATATAATAATGTATATTGAAGGGTAGGCAAGATTATACTGTTCTGAATTTTATTTTGTCTTTGGATGCTTTATGAAAACGAATTTACATTACGTACATGTATTATTTCAAGAATATTTTGACCTTGTGGAAAGAGGTTGCTTAAGAAAATAATTTATTTATTTTGGAGTTGAGGGCAGTGATGTCATCTCTTATAGTATATATTTAAAGAGGCTTTGTCAAAAATACAAAGTACAGATTTTTAGAAAAACATTTGATATGTACTAATTTTGCCTTTATATGCCATATTCTTAAAGTATGCAAAGACAAAATTAATGTTAGCAACACTGATTTCCAAAATTGATATTAAAAATATATATATATGTATTTGCTAAATTGTATGCTAAACAACTGATGCCTTTAAAATGGCTAAATTGACATGAAGAAGAAATGGTTACAAGAAATAAATGCTATTAGAATTTTTGAGATGGTGTGGGAAAACAAATGACAGGCTTATGAATTAAAGACCATATTTAGTCTATTTTCTCTCATTCACTTATCCCAACTTTCATTTAAGATAGTGTATTCTTGTTATTTATTAGCTTTTATCTGTAATTCCTCCTCTTATAACATAGTATATGGTTATGAAAAATCTATGGCTTTCACATATTTCCTTTCATATACAGTCAACATCTGGATTTTTTCGTTTTAACAATTGCCTGATCAATTCTTTCATTCATCCTCTGTTTGCCTCCTTGAATATTTTTTTCATCATAATCCTCTGTAGACCCCTGTTGCATTCCTTGCCACAAATCTTCTATAGACTATTGTTGCATTCCTTGCCACATCTACTCAGTACAGTATAGTAGTTACGGTTTTTATGGTTTAAATCAAATTACTACACGTGTTTAGTAAAGGTTTTACCTAGATGTGAGTACAAATTTTGGCAAGGTTTCACGGAAATTAATGCTTTCTGTTGAGATAAATATTGATAATTTAATGGTTAAGTTTTGAGATATGTCTGCATTAGGAATAGATAAGCAAATGAGATATGTGTTTGTTATCAGTATTTTCTCTTACACAGGGAAGAATTAGTTCTACAGCAAGGGGATGAAATAGCAGTTAGCTTCAATGGCAAAGGATACTTTAAAGGTACAAATAGGCTTAGAAGACCAAAAGCATATTATTCTACCGTTCTTGCTTTCAAAACACTTGATGAAGATGCTCTCCTGTTTCTGGCAGTTAATGAGGACAAGGTAAGTGAAATATGTACTTTTTCAACTGCTTACTTAGTCATTTACTGTAACTTATGAAAACATGCATTGTTGTAAGTCTTATTACCTTTAATTTCAATGTTCTGGCTTTATTTGTAATAAAGTGTTATCTTTTGAAAACTGGAATGTCCTTTAATGTCAATGTTGTTATCTTCTTAGAGGTTTGCATAATTAATGTAATGAAAAGCACTGGGGGTTGGGTTATTGTGTTTCTAATGAGTTTTACATATATAAATGTAGAGTGTCAGTCTTAGATATGTTATTTCTCATGTGCATCTTTTAGAAAGTTCTTGAAGCAATTTTATAGCATTAAATAATTTTAGTTTTTCATATGATTATTTATAGCTATATTTTTAATTAACATTTCTAAAATTTTTCTTGGTGCATGATGTGATGAGGGAACAACACTTGGAGTTGTGGGATTTGAGCAAGGACTAGTATTGAATGTTTTTCTTAAAGCCAAAAGATAACTGAAGATTGCAGTACAATACTTCTAACATTTCTTTTTCAGAATCAGTACTTCAGTATTGCTATGGATAATGGCCATGTTGTCTTCACTGTCCAGTTTGATCATCAAACTCGTCTTGTAATGAAGTCAAGTAAAAGGCTAAATAATAATCGAGATATGATTCAGATTCAGGCAGTTGTTCAAAATAAAATGAAAGGTAAGAATTTTGGAAATATTTGTACTAAGTAATATGAGTTTTGGCAATAGCGTTTTACGATAAATTTGAAATAAAAGCCAAATAGGAAATTAAATGAAATTATTGGCTATGTAATATATTCAGCTTAATCTGAATCAAATCCAGGTGAAATTGTCCACATTTCTCCCTTGCCTTGCCATTGGAGTTTTTTGAGTGCAGCCAGTTTCAGTAACAATGAGATGAGTGAAGACTGTTGTGGTTGATGAATGACATAATCTAGGATGAGAGTCTGGGGGAAGCAGTGCCTCTGAATCTGAACACTGATGGGTGTGGAGCGGCTATTTGTACTGGTGTATAAGGTTGATGAGAGTCGGGATGTGCACTGGATGAAGAAGGATTATTTTGAGGATTAGTCTTTGAGACCATAAAAGGGATTTTGACGTAGGAAAAATCTATTTCTGGGCTTGGCCGTGTCGCTCCGTGAAATAAGTCTGTTTAGTGTTATTTCTAGTAAAATATTGCTATAATACCAGAGAACTGCTAAATTGGACATGTCATAACTCTCTGACTCGCTCACCTATAAAAAAAGGTGTCGGTATAAACCTGGGGCGAGTGTTTAAACACTACCACAGCAACCCCTCCAATTAGCCTTTTCCTCATCAAAATCCCCTAAATACGGGGAGCTGACCCATAGGTCACACCCTGCTACCCCGTTGAAGGCGTCTGTGACGTCATACTTTTCGATAGCCACCTTGCGTTGGCACGTTTGTTTTGAGCTGTCTGCTCTTTAATCATATTTTGTGTTTTATCTTATTATGGATCGTTAGTCTGCCTCTTCACCCAAGTTAAGTACTTGTTCCGTTTTTGACAATATTTAGGGAGTGAGTTTGCCTTTCGTTTTGCCTTTATTTAGGATTTTGTTAGGCATCACTTGACCGTAGCGGCAGCGAGTCGCCATTACGGCGTTCCCTTGTATGTATTATATCGGTTTTGCGTGGGCATCCATCCTGCTTTACCGTGTGGTATTTCAGTACATATTTTATTTAGATCTTGGGTGGCAGTTTTAGGTCGATCCTGTTTTTGATTACTTATATTTTCATTACTTTCATTATTTTCATGGTTTTGCACGGGGGCCTTTATTCGAGCACATGACTTTATTACGTGCTGGCAAATCATATTGATTGCAATAATCTTTATAAATCTATAGTGCTCGGATGAGAAAGTCTGTAGGACTGTCCATCAAATGATTGGTATCTGTTAACTCCTTATAGGTGATGTAATCCTTAAACTCCACAAAGATACCAGGAAGAAGCTGGATATTTAACACTTTTCTGCATCCCCTTCCCTTGCCTTTAAACATAGTGGTGTGTGGCTCACTGTGGCATCAATTAGTTCAGCAATTCAGCAGGATTGTTTTCACTTGCCACCTTAAATGATGTTCTAGGGTTTTTCTTGTTTGAAGGTGATACAGAAGCTCTCAACTGAAGATAAACTTATGAAATAATGGATGCTGAGAGACCAAATCCCAATCATTTGTGATGTAATTGATCCCATTCTTAACCTTTAAGTTCTTTCAGTACTTCTTTACTACGATTTTAGAGTTAGTATTGACAGAGTGGACCACCACCTTGTCCACCGCTAATATAATAGTTCACCTTAGAGGTTTGGTTTATTCCTTGGTTAATAGACTTGAGAATATTAGTGTTACAAACCTAGAGCAACATCTCATCCTTTTCTCATTAGTTCTCCACATCTTAGATGATTTGAAGTGTTGTTTCCAATGAGGATGAATTTGTTTCGGAGTTTATTCCATCTGCTGTATTACTCAAGGGTTTATATAATTTAGCAACTGTGTATCTGTAATTAATTGCTGCCTTTATCTGTGCCTTGAAATTGAACTTTCAGACCACTTGAAAGTGCCACCATGTTCATACCCAGTGTAAGCTTTTGGAAGAATGGATGATAAATCAAAATGGAAATGAACTTTTAAAAACATTCTTTGTTAGAGCCATCACAAGGGACCTTAACAGCTTTAAATCTTGTCTTTCTTGATAAATATCCTCTTTTTCGTTTTCAAGATCTGATCAGCATTATATGTTGCTTCAGGATCTATGAGAATACCTTGATAGCTTCCTGATCAGCACAAGTAGCTTCAGTAAGTGTTGTTTAAAAGCAGACATTGGTTCTCTTCTTAAAGCCCTTTCACCAACTATGGTTTACAGCAAAGGTCTATTAGAAAGCTGACCCACCAGCATGACCCTTGAATTGACAATCAAAAATAACTTCTTTATTATCTTCTTGCTGGCAATGCTGACCTTCTTTATTATCTTCTTGCTGGCAATGCTGACCTTCCTGTTCACATCCTGAAACCACATGAAAAGGATCCTCTTCATGTCCTCTTTGATTTCATCATGCATTTATTCTCATGAGGGCCATGAAACAATGGCGTATTTTTTATTTAAAACTGTAGAGACAATTGGGCAAGTTTTTTTGCCTTAATAATACTACATACTGGACTTTTACTTTATTGCTTCACCACACAGTATCCAATTTAGCTTCAGTATCAAGCTCATAAACACTTTGTTTGGCTTACCAACAATACTAAACTGGTGTGAAAACTCTTGAATACAGTCACACAGCTATACATAATCACTTTAACAGTGACATTGAAGTTATTCAGTTTTTAATTCATCAAAGATTTACAACACCTTCAGTTGTAGAAAGGTCTTAAGAAAGGGCCTCATGTATAGGCTACTGGTACAGGTTGTACTAGATGGTGCAGTAAGGTACCTTGACAATGATTACCCTACACTTGAAGACATTACAGATAGTATCCAAGATTAGGTTATGCAATGCAAAAGTCATGCAGATAAATAATGTTCTCAGCTTCTCCCAGAATACAAAAACTGAATAGCAAAATTCTGTGGCTTTTGGAGCTCATATTTTTCAAAAATTCAAGTGATCAGTTGTGAACATAGCCATGAACTTTTTTTGTAAAAAATTATTTTAGTTGCTTATATGGAGCAAGTATCATACAGTGTAAGCAAATCATAATAAAGAATGAGTGTATATAATGCTGAATTTATTTCTTCATAAAATAGCAAAACTTTTTTAGGTGTGCGTTGTAATATACATACATATGTATATTTTTGGTTTACTGATAAATGATACAGTTCATAATGGTAATTTTTTACATATGTCTTTCAGTCTGTGCTCTTATCAGTATATTGCATAAATACTATATTAAACTTGGTCAAATACATCAATCATATTGGATATGGAGATGAGGCTTTTGTTGTGTCTCCTACCTCTTGCAGTTTGCTGTACCCTAAGATGTTGATTGATGTCAATGCCATTAAATGGACTTTTATCTAATGATAGATATTTCTATAACAGTCTTGACATCACTCATTGCCAAGAAAATATATACTCTTGTATTCTTATCAATTTCCGAAAACTTGTTTTTCTTGGGATTTGTATTCATAATTTCGCCATTGCCAACCAGTAACTGGTAGTCTTTTTGTAATGCCATGATTATTTTTTTATTAGAATATTAGTACTTGTATTCTTGTCCTAGAGTAGGTTTTTGCAGTGTTAATTTCTTTTTTCAGAACTCAAAGCCAGATAGATATTATCTAACCTTGTGGATATGCAAAAAAATATTTTCGTTCTAGCAGTGTTTTCTTCCAAGTACTATATAGTTTCAGACTATGTAATGTTATTTGATACCTTCAGACTCTTTACTACTGTATTTTAATACATCATGTGGTTATGTATTATAGGTGGTGCTCGAAGTGGCAGATTAGTTGTTGGAGATCAAGACCAATTGGGAACTGTGAGAGGGGGACCTGATTTAGATTTGTCTGATGTACCCTATTACTTTGGTGGAGTGGACCCAGAATTTGATAAAAACAAGTAAGTTTATGGTTGCCATGAGTTTATATGTATAAAGATATTTCGGGTGTTACAAATAATGTAATATGTAGCCAAGGTAATTAAGTCATCATAGACTATTTTAGTAGATTTTACCTTTCTCTGAAAAACTTGGATAAAAAAATTACATAAACAAGCTGTGTTGATCTAACTTTTATGGATCTAATTATACATATATGCACTTAAAAGTTTCAATATTTCACAGCCATATTCATCAACTCTTAACTCATTTAGCTATGAAATTCAGAGGGATGAAAAAGGAATTTTACATGTAGCATTTCATGCATATACGTAATTTCCCTAGTTATTATAGTGAAATATTACTCCTGTTTTCAGTCTGCTCTTTTTGTACCTATCTGCTTGTGAAATGCTAACAAGATTTGATAAGTCCAAATGGTAGGATAGGTTGAGTGCTCCTAACCTTCAAGTCACTACTTGATCCTAAGTCCAGGTCAAAAGGCTTAATAATTTCCTTGACTGTTTTATATATTTCAAACATCATACAACTCTTTCCATGCAATTTCTATTTACATATTTGTGTACATTACAGTATTATTTGGAGTAGACAGTAAATATCTGAACCCAAATCATGGAAGTTAATCTTGACTATTGAGAGCTTAAGCTATTTAACATCAAACAAAGGTGCATCAGCCATTCAAAAGCAAGATAGGAGCTTCATCTAGATCAGCCCTACTTTAGTATTTATGATTACTAACACAATGCAGTATTTCAGCTAAAAAATCCAGTTGCCACCTTTGGAGCGAGTTGAGCTAGGGATAATTTTTGCATGTCATTTTTTCCCCTGCAGGAAAATCATTATTGTATCGAGCATGTAGGCTACAGTGGTACCTCGACATACGAAATTAATCCGTTCCGAGGCGGCCTTCATAACCTGAGCTTTTTGCATCTTGAACCGCATTTTATATGTAAATTGACTAATTCATTCCAAGCCCTACAAAAACATCCCAGTAAATTTTATAATAAAGCTAAATTGGCCAATAAACAATGAAATACAACAATTTGGACCATTCAATACCTAACTTAATATGTACTACTATGTACTACATAGTACCTGTAGATAAAGTGTATTAGTGTACATGTTATACAAGAAATAGTGTACGTACATACGTACGTATGTAGTAAAATGTGGAACCTTACCTTTCGAGTGAGGCTATCTCTGAAAGTGGCGACAGAGGAGGAGGACAAACGACAGAAAACTTGTTAGTACGTACACTTAACTTTACAAAACACATTAAAAAATGTCAGGAAGCATAGACTAAACTTTACGAAACACATTAATAAAACTGTAACACTTAACTTTACAAAAAACTTAAAATTAAATTTTTTTTCTTTTTTTGATTTTTACTTTTTTTTTTACTTTTTTATACTTTACGTTTTTTACAATATTTCAATTTCTTCACCACTGAATGGATGCCAGTCCATTTATGGAATTGATCAAACCACCCCCGAGAAGCCTTGAAGTCTGGGGTTGCCGTCGATGTCCCTTCTCCTCCGTCGTCTTCGGCCTGGGCAATCAAATCGCCGAAAATAACGCTGGCCTTCTGGCAGATTGCCATTTTGGTTATCGTATCGCCAGCAACTTCTTTGTCCTCAATCCATAGAAGAAGCAGCCTCTCCATTTCATTATGTACATGGCTCCTCTTGTTGGACAAAATAGTTACGCCCTTGGAAGGTGTAGCTGCTTTGATGGCTTCCTTCTGCTTAAGGATGGTACCTATTGTCGACGGATTTTGGCCATATTCCTTAGCGATCACACTCAACTGCATGCCAGCTTCATACTTCTTGATAATCTCCATTTTTGTCAGCATAGAAAGCATCCTCTTCTTTCTGTGAACTTCAGCAACTTTCTTGGGACCCATGACTAGTATACTGTACGTAATTAAGTTACATATGTAGTATACTAATTAAGTTCTCACACAACACAATAAAGTAGTATAACAAAATCACTAACACGAATTTACGTTAACAAACAAAATCATATATGTGAACGAACGAATTCCGCGTGCATACGATAACACTGGTAGGAAGCAATGGCTGAAGAAGAATGCCTTTACGTAGAGCACGTTGGGAGAGATGCTGACCAATAGGAGAGCAGGATCTTATGGTGGTGACTAGCATCAGGAACCAATGGGAGAGCGGGAGGATGGTGGCGAGTCTACTCAGTTGGTGGCGCATGTGTTTTAAAATTGTTATCGGTGGTCCGGGTGAATCTCGGGACTTTACTGCAACAACCTTTCGTAACCTGAACTATTTTCGTATGTAGAGCCAAAAAAATCTTCGTATTTGCTTTCGTAACTTGAATTTTTCGTATGTTGAGACTTTCATATGTCGAGGTACCACTGTATTTGCTTTGATTTGTTGTCATACCTTATGCCATTCAAAGTCTTTGATGCTATGTTTGCATGACTCTTTTCAGATGGGGCTCACAGTTGATGCTGCGCTCACTTCTTGGTTGCATGGGGGGCCTGAGCGTATTAGATGAAGGGAAGAATCCCCTCACTGATGGCCAGTACTATGGCATTGAACAGGCTTGTGCAGATAAGGTATCTGTCTTTTTCCTCATTTATTTTACCAGAAAATTATTGCAAAAGTAATTTTATCCTTTAATAGCTAGAATTACAGATTTTAGTTCCTTAGTCATTTGGTACTCCAGTAACATCGACTGTGATAATTCCCAGTCATTTGAATTAAATTGTCATCCATGACTAACTCTTAGTTGTGATTTTGACCTTTTATTCTTGGTGATTTTCTCATTTCTAGTATGCAGTCATACAATAAAGCACAAGTGTTCAGCTTTAAAATAGTGCAATACCTGCATTATATAGTGGAAAATCAATGCAATGGGAGCATTAAAAGAAAAATGTTAGTATCCTTAAAAGCAATAATATGTATAGCCTTGTTATTTCTCTTAATCCCGTTTTATGACCTCTTCTGGATATTCAAAAGAATTATAACTTATTGTAAGATGCATACTTAATAAGCTGAATTAGTTTTTGTATACTTAATAATCTGATTTAGTTTTTTAAGCTAAATGTTGTCAAAGTGCATTGCAGTATCATTGCTGTTGGGAGGAGATTTATAAAAAGAATTGTATAGTACAAACTTTAGTAATACGTAATATACTTTAGTAAATGTTATTAGAATATAAACCACCTAAATTTTATTTACAAATAGAATTTGCCTTATTTGATTACTGGCATCTAATGTTATTTCTGTGGGCATTTTCATGATTACTCTATAGACTTTAGTATTTGTTAAGTATTCAACAAAAAAAGTTACCCTGTGCATATTTCAATGGTAGTCAGATTTATGTGGAAACTGTTATTGCATATAAAGTACATTTACTACCAATTATGATTAGCTAAATTTACAACATTGCAGTACAGTGTACGTACTCTATTAGATAAATATGTACTTCACCATTGATGTATGATTTTCATAATAACATATTGTATCTGTAGAATTTGCATTGTTTAATTAGATCTATTTTGTATATGACAATGCCACTGAGAATTTCAGAATGACACTCATCATTCAAAGCATTGCCTCAATCCTAAATAAATCTAGAGACCTAAAACTTGACTCTTGGTCATCTGTGAGAAAGGCTTTTCTTACAAAGTTGTCAGATACCTCCAGTCCAACAGGGTCATGAAGGGCAAAAGTGTAACCATTTCCCCTACTCTTCCCAGTGGAATTGATCTTACAGACCTTCCAATACTAGCTTTTTATTCCATGTCCCCAACAAGGACATTACAGGCTTTGCCTTCTTAATGGGATCTTTCTTGGGATTGAGCTTCCAGTGTCTCAAGGCTTTTTAGTAGGGGAAATTCCTTGTTTGCTGTAAATTCATTATATATTTCCACCTAATATTTAAATTCAAAAAGACATTTCTTAATACAGTAATAAGGAAGGTCTGCATTTCATAGGAATGTACATGGTATTACCAGCCTTAGAAATGTTGTTCATGGTAATATGTTGGTGAAACTTTAAGCAAATGATATTAGGAAAGGAAAGTAAAAATTTTAAAACTATAAAAATAGAAGAATATTAGCAAAGCAAAAGAAAAGTGTAATGTACTAGTTGTATGTTATGAAATATGAGACCCTCAACTTAGGATCTGATAATGCTTAAAGGTTTCCACTGCCATGATAATTATGAATGGGCTGTTATAGGGTGGGTTTAGTGAGAGAACTGAGTAAAAGTAGGGACTATGATGAAAACTTGTTTCACTAAAAGTAGACATTCCATCATATTACCTGCTTCTGTAGTCAGTGGACATAGATGAATAAGTATTTGCTATATATTCCTAATGTTTCACTTAAAAAAGAGGTGTTTTTACTTTGCAGTAGTAAAGAGAAAGGTCAGCATTGTATCTGAAGATTTTTTCATATGCCAGCTCATATTTTGTCTTTAATTGTTGTTCTTAAGGTCAAGTAATTGATATTTTTTAAGAGATTTCGTCACAAAAATGACAGGGTAGATGCTGGATGTAATTCTCTATTCCTTTTCAGCCACTGAATGATGTAGGTTTCCTGGGACAAGGCTTTGTTGAGCTTCCATCTCGTGTACTTAAACGTGAATCCAACTTTGGATTCACTTTTCAGACCATGGAAGCAGATGCACTATTAATGTTGTCTACATTTATTGGTCAGGTGAGTTGTTTGATGAGTGCTGTAGGTTTCATTGATACAAGAAATATTATGAAGGCATGAGAAAAACAAAGAATCATGGATATTGGACAGGTTTTTTTGTTTGTTTGATTGTTCAACTTTTACCACCACAACCCATCAATCATATGATGCCCATATTTGCAATATGGATTGTCCCCAGACATAAACACTGTTCTTTTGTCTTTCAGGTAGAAGTAGAGCAATTGTTCTTAAATGCTCCATGTTGACTCATCAGTAAATAAAATTATTTTTTATATTTTGTGCTTCTATAGTGCATTTTTGCTAAAAAAAATTTAGTATTATTGGTACACAAGCAACAGAAGAGTTCTCTGTGATTAATACTAAGAAGTAAGTCCTCTACTCTGCCTCAAGTTTGATGTATGTGACTCTCTGACATGAAATTAACAGGAGTTGAACCTTGACAAGCTCCTAGAAGACCTTGAAAAGAAAAGCAAATGATAATTCTTCATAATAGAGAGTAATAATAATGATTAATTTATAATTTGTTATTGTTAAATGATTTTTAGAAATTCAGAAAAGATAATTTGTTTCCAGCAATCACGTTCTCTACTGTATTGAATAGTATTTTAATAAAAAGTAAAATTAATATTTTCAATAAAGTTTCACAGTAACTAAAAAGGGATTTTGACGAAGGAAAAATTATTTCTGGGGGAAGACCTGTGTCGCCCGGTGAAAAATCCCTGTAGCTCATTTTTCAAGTATAAATACTTCTAGATATACCAGAGAAAAAGCTAGCATGTTATGCTGAAGTTACCAGCCTCAGCGCGATCACCCCGAGGGGTGTCGGTATAAGTAAAGGGGCATTGTGGAAACCACAATACACAGGGCCTTCGCCACTTAGAAGATTCCTTCCCAAAATCCCCTTCCGTGGTGGGAGCCGCTACAACGAAACCCACCAACAACTCCTCTCGCCACTACTACTAATACCCCACGAGCTCTTCTCATTCCTGGAATAGTCCTTTTAGCTTAGATTGACCAGGGTAGGGAATGTAAAAATTAAAGGGTTGGGTTCACCTGGCGACACAGGTCTTCCCCCAGAAATAGATTTTTCCTTCGTCAAATTCCTTTTTTGGGATCGACCTGTGTCGGCCGGTGAAAACATAACAGAGAATTATATCCAAGCTTAACAGATATGTTTGCAAAAGGGGGGTTAATAAAGGGATTTTGACGTAAGGAAAAATCTATTTCTGGGCGATTGGTTCGTGTCGCCCAGCGAAATATCCCTTTAATCTATTATTTCTAAGGTAAATGCACTAACACATACCAGAGAATAAATAAAATAAAGAAAAGGTCAGTATAACTGACTCGCTCACCCTCCAACGAGGGCGTCGGTATGAACACTAGGGCGAGTGAGACCACTACCACGAACCTCTTACCAATAGAAATCTCCCACTACAAAACCCCCACAAGAGGGAGCCGACCCCACAGAGTGGGCAGCAACTACTACTACTCCATCCCATGCTGCCGACTGCTGCGCCTCTGGTGGCCATCCTGAAGTTAGCAGACAATCTTGAGCGCAGGGATGGGTAGGGTGGGATTGCGCTGGGCGACACGAAACCAATCGCCAGAAATAGATTTTTCCTTACGTCAAAATCCCTTTCTGGGCTCAGTTCGTGTCGCTGCGCAAAATCGTACTAGAGAATTAGCACAAGATTGTAAAGAAAATAAATAAATAAGGTCTCAATAAAACTTAAAATAAAATAAAGAAATATAATTGCTAAGAAATATACATATACACAATTATACAAGTTAGAAAATATTCCTTAAAATAACAAAGTTAACATATATGTACAGGGCTTACATGGAATATATGTTGATCTTAACATTTGTGTATAGTTAATATGTACAAAGTAAATAAAGCAATTATAATAATAAACTGAATTTGAACAAACTTAGAAAATAATATAATAAACAAATGTATATGACTTAGGTATTAACAAAACCCGTAACCATTGCAAATGTAGATGTGTCACCTAGCATAAAAATAAGGGGACCACATCATAGAGATCAGAATATACAAACAATTGTGGGTGACCCTAGCAAAAAAATAAGGGACACCCACTGTACCATCACAAGAGCAGCTAAGACTCAAGGTAGACGTAGATGAACATGGTAGGTATAGACAAACTGTTGAATGAGATAGGTAGAAAGGAGAACTGGATCTTCAACTTAAGATTAAGCAGAGTCGGGGGAAACTATGTTACCCGCCGCAACTGCTGAAAATTTCAGAGCTTCCAAGGACTTTTAAGTAATGACGCTTAAATACTGTCGGCGATTTCCATCCAGTATACTTTTTTAAATCATCAAAATTCATGTGTTGGAAATAGTTAATTGAGGTGGCAACTGCCCTGACATCATGAGCTTTAGGGAAGGAATCAGGGTTGGCTTGCTTAATAAAGTACAGGATCTGTTGCCTGATACCTTTAATAGATAAAGTACACCTTTTTCTCTCTTAAAGAGAGGACCCGACGAGGATGAGGATGTCCTGGACAGAAAGGCTCGTAAGGTCGATACTGGACAAAGAGAAACATCTTGTGGAAGGGGTATAACCTTCCACGGTTCCCACCTCATCAAAGGATCCTCATTCTTTGCTAAAAAGCTACGTTCCGGAGAAAGTAGAACTTCCCCTGTGGGAAGAAATTCTATATGATTCGGATCTCTGGATAACGCCGACAGTTCTGAAATTCTAGCTCCTGAAGCCAAGCTTAATAAAAATAGAGTTTTTCTTAAGAGCATTATAAATGAACATGTCGTATTGTCTGTTTCTGAAGCCAGCTTTAGAACATCATTCAAAGAACATGACACTACGTGACGTAGGCCTCACTGAAGGTCTAAGTCTAGCACAAGCCTTGGGAATAGACGAGAAGTAAGTCTGTCAAGTCTATGTTGAACCCGAGTTGAAAAATCTTCTTCAAGGCTGACTTGTTTGTCGTAATAGTGCTAGCTGCTAAGCCTTTTTCAAATAAAGATCTGAAAAAGGATATAGCTGAATTGATTGTCATGATTCTAATATCTGATTCTCTCAGGAAGGTTGCCAACTTTTTGACTGCAGCATCATACTGTCTCAAAGTTGAATCTCTTTTATCAGATTCCAAGAAAAGAATATTTCGTGGATCAATATCTGCATCTTTTTTAGCCGCAAACTTCATGAAGTCCATAAAGTTAGGGTTTTGAGAATTCCTGAGGAAGCGAACACAGTCTTCGTTTGTACTGACTGGGAGAGCCTGGGATTGGGAATTCGAAGAGGACGAAGACCCAGTTCCAGAATCAGAGGGTACCAATTGCTCTTTGGCCAGTCTGGGGCTACGTAGAAGCTACTTGACCCTTGAACGTCCTGAGTTTGTTCAGTACCTTCAGGAGAAGATTCACTGGAGGAAAGACATAAATCTTCTCCCAGTTGTTCCAATCTATGGACAGTCCGTGGCATAGGCCAGAGGGGGTCCAGGTTGGGGGCCACATAACATGGGAGTTTGTGGTTCGCTTGCGATGCGAATAGATCTACTTGTAGACCTGGAACCCTCCGGAGAATCCATTGGAACGAACTGTTGTCCAGTGACCATTCCGACTCCAGAGGAACTGAGCGGGATAGAGCATCTGCTATGACGTTTCTCACTCCAGCTATATGGGTGGAGGAGAGGTGCCAACTGAACTTCCGCCGCCAGAAGATGGCTACCATGACATGATTCAGATGCCGTGACTTGGAGCCTCCCCTGTTTACGCAATGGACTACCACTGCGCTGTCCAGAACTAGCTTTATGTGGGAGTTCTTTGGCGGACGTAACCTTTTCAGAGGCAAGAACACTGCCATTGCTTCTAGTACGTTTATGTGAAGCCGGCGGAACTGGGGTGACCAGGTTCCTTGAACCTTCTTGAACTGAGAATATCCTCCCCAGCCGCTTAATGAAGCGTCTGTGTGGATGGTAATCCCCGGAGGAGGAAACTGAAGGGGTACTGATATTGACAGGTTCTTCACTTTTGCCCAAGGGCGTAGACGATTTCGTAGAATCTGTGGGACTGATGACAACTTGTCCCTGGATCTTGACGTTTGCTGTGAGCGCCAGATTCTGGTTAGGTCTTTCAGTTTGGCTTTCATCAAGATGTTTGTCACTGAGGCAAATTGGAGGGAACCCAGGATTCTTTCCTGGCTTCTCCTTGAAGCAAATTTGTGTTCTAGAAATCCCTTTACTGACTTCGCTATTTCCTTTCTCTTGGCTGATGGAATCGACAGAGTATGGGAGGATAGATTCCATTGAATGCCCAGCCACTGAAAGTTGGACTCCGGAGTGAGTCTTGATTTTGTCCTGTTTATCTTGAACCCCAGATACTCTAGGAACTGGATTACCTTCAGTGTGGCTTTGTGACATTCCTCGACTGTTGGAGCCCAATCAACCAATCGTCGAGATACGCTACTACCATTATCCCCTGAGACCTCAGTTGTTGGACGACTACTTCCGCCAACTCCGTGAACACCCTGGGTGCCACGTTCAGACCGAAGGGAACTACCTTGAAGGAGAATGCTTGATCTCCTATCTTGAAGCCCAGATAAGGGCGAAAGTGTCTTGCAATAGGGATATGATAGTATGCGTCTGTAAGATCGATAGAGGTGGTGACGGCATGGGAAGTAAGGTCCGCACCTGCGAGATGGTCAGCATTTTGAACTTGTCGCAGCGAATGGCCAAGTTTAAGCGGGACAAGTCTAAGATTACCCTTCTTTTTTGTGAGCCTTTCTTTGGAACGCTGAATAAGCGACCTTGAAATTTTAATCTGTTGACTCTCGCTATTGCTCCTTTGTGAAGGAGGTCCTCCGCATACTCCGTCAATTCTTTTGATGGAAGTTGAAGGAAAGGTCTGGGTGGAGGGGGATTCGCCACCCAACTCCAACCCAGGCCTTTCGACACAATACTCTGTGCCCATTTGCTGAATCCCCACCGGTGCCGGAAGAGAAACAGCCTCCCTCCTACCTTCGAGCTCTCACTGCTGCTGGTTTGAGTGACCTCCGCGGCCTCCTCGGAAGTGTTTTCCCCTGTTGAGAGACCTTCCTGATCCTCTCTGACGAAAGGATCCCCTACCCCTGCCTCCCCTGCCAAAGCGGTCGTATTGCTGAAAGGCCTGGCCTTCGAACACTTGGTTGAAGGCTGGGGAGACAGCGTAGGAAGTGGAAGGTTGAGGCTGGGGGGAAATCACGTAGATAGGCTGTGATTGAGCCTTGGAAGTAGAGGGTTGGGCTGATTGTACCAGCGGAACAGCCGAAACCGCCTGGGTGAAGCGTTGTTGCTTTTTCTGGTACGGCTGAAAACGTTTCGGTTTCCTCTGAGCCTTACCTTTTGCTGATTGGTCTTGGCGTCTCTTTGCCGTGAGACCCCAACGATCCTTAAGGCTTTGGTTAAGCCTTGTAGCTTCCGCCTGGACCTCCTTTACCATTGAATCAGGAAAGAGGTCTGCCCCCCAGATGTTGGATGAAAGCAACTTATTCGGCTCATGACGAATAGTTGCTTCCTGGAGGACATGTTTCCGACAAGTTAATCTTCTGGCTGTAGCGAACTCAAACATGTCAGACTGGACTGTTTGTGTCAGTGACTTGGTGAGAAGCTTAAAGAGCGGCTCAGACCCGTAAGAAATAGTCGCTACTTCTGTCATAGCCATGGTATTAATGGACCTGGCTAGCCTAGTCTTGGCCTCAAATTCAGCTTGAATGAGGCTGTCCGGAAGCCTTACCTTACCTTACCTTACAGACCTTACATCTTGTTCGGGTTGCCCCAGGTCCCTCAGTGTGAGGCACCTCTAATGTCTACCAGAGAGTTGCTAGTACATCTTCCGGTATATTTTGCATCTTCCAATCTTGGATGGTCTGGGATGCAGTTTAGATATTTGTCGAGCTTATTCTTAAACACATCTACGCTCACTCCTGATATATTCCTCAGATGAGCTGGCAACGCATTGAATAGACGCTGCATTATCGATGCTGGTGCGTAGTGGATTAATGTCCTGTGTGCTTTCCTTATTTTTCCTGGTATAGTTTTGGGCACTATTAATCTACCTCTGCTTGCTCTTTCTGATATTTTTAGTTCCATGATATTTTCTGCTATTCCTTCTATCTGTTTCCATGCCTGAATTATCATGTAGCGTTCTCTTCCTCCTTTCTAGACTATATAATTTTAAGAATTGTAGTCTTTCCCAGTAGTCTAGGTCCTTAACTTCTTCTATTCTAGCTGTAAAGGACCTTGTACACTCTCTATTTGTGCAATATCCTTTTGATAGTGTGGGTACCATATCATATTGCAATATTCAAGTGGACTACGAACATATGTTTTATAAAGCATAATCATGTGTTCAGCTTTTCTTGTTTTGAAGTGCCGTAACAACATTCCCATTTTTGCTTTACATTTTGCCAACAGAGTTGCTATTTGATCATTGCATAACATGTTCCTATTCATCATCACACCAAGGTCTTTAACTGCTTCCTTATTTGTGATGGTCTCATTATTAGGTCCCTTATATGCATATAGCTTTCTTTCTCTGTCTCCATAAGATTTATTGATTCAAATTTATCAGAGTTAAATACCATCCTATTTACCTCTGCCCAATCATATACTTTGTTAAGGTCTCTTTGTAGAGCGTTCCTATCTTCGTCACAAGTAATATCTCTACTTATTCTTGTGTCATCTGCGAAACTACTCACTACCGAATCCTTCACATTATTGTCTATGTCTTCAATCATAATAACAAACAGTATTGCAGCTAACACCGTACCTTGCGGCACACCGGATATTACCTTGACTTCATCCGATTTCTCATCGTTTGCAATAACTATCTGTTTTCTGTTGTGTAAAAATTCTTTTAACCATCTTCCTACTTTATCCACGATATTGTGTTTTCTAATTTTCTTCGCTAATATATTATGGTCTACTTTATCAAAAGCTTTTGCAAAGTCTAATCAACCCATCGGTTTCATTTCCGCTTTTCATATTTTTGAATATGTTCTCACGGTGGACTAACAGTTGGGTTTGTGTACTTTTTCCGGGTACGAAACCATGTTGTCCTTTATTAAACAAATTATTTTTTATTAAATGTTTCATAATATTTTTCTTCATTACCCTTTCATACACTTTCATAATATGTGATGTTAGACTCACAGGCCTATAATTACTTGCCTCTAGTCTTGATCCACTTTGAAAGTAGGGGTAATATATGCTAATTTGTGCTCATCATAAATCTTGCCTGTATCTACACTTTGTCTTAATAATATTGCAAGTGGCTTTGCGATAGAATGAACTACTTTCTTTAACAAAATAGCAGGAATTCCATCAGGCCCTGCAGCAGCTCCATTTTAATTTCATTAATAGCCTGCACAATATCAGCTTCATTAATATCTATGTCAGCTAAATATTCACTATTTTCATCCCTTACTTCTATATCATTATCTTCATTATCTATTCTAGGGGTGAATTCTCTCTTATATCGTTCTGCCAGTATGTTGCAAATTTCCTTTTTTTCATTCGTTAATCTCCCTTCAATTCTCAGAGGGCCTATTTCTATTCTTCTTTTATTCATCTTCTTCGCATATGCGTATAATAGTTTGGGGTTTTTGCTTGATATTTAATAGGGTTTTTTCTTCCAAGTCCCGTTTTTCATTTTCTTTTGATTGTATAATCTTTTGTTCTGCATTTTCTATCTTACTTTTTAGTTCTATAACTTTCCATGCATTTTTTTCTTTTGCAAGACCTTTTTTCCACTTTCTGATTTTCTGGAACAAGATCCTTCTGTCTCTTGGTATGCATGAATGATGTTTACTTTTCTTCTTCGGTATATATTTTTCCACTATTTTCTCCAATATTTTATATAATATCTCCGTATTTACCCTTATGTCATCACTTACGAAAATGTTATCCCAATCTTTGTTTAATTCTTCATTAATTTCTGACCATTTATATTTTTACTGTAGAAGTTGTATTTTCCATATCCTTCCACTTTTTCATTTCTTGCTTATCTCTATTTTCACTTGCTTTGGAATGAACTGTTAATTCTATGACATTATGGTCTGAAATATTCGCATTATAAACTATTATTTCTTTAACATAATTCATCTCGTTCACAAATACTAGGTCTAAAGTATTTTCCTTTCTTGTTGGCAGGTGATTTATTTGTTGAATGTTGTATTCTAGTAGCATATCTAATAGCTTTTCAAATTGCCTCTTATCTTCTGCACTACTATTACTCTCTTTTTTATATGTATAAGTACAACCACAATCTCCTATTCGTTCTTTCCATTCTACGAAAGGAAAGTTGAAGTCACCAGATAGGAGAATAGTCCAGTCCTTGTGATTTCTACATATATCATCCAATTTTTCAATTATTAAGTCAAACTCTTTAGTATTAGGAGGTCTATATATTACTATGTTCATCAATTTTTCAGATTCAAATTCTAACCGCTATTAGTTCAACATTCTGAGTTACTATATTTCTCATATATTTTTCCTTGTTTTTTGTCTTTCCCATATATTGCGTTCCCCCTTGATTCCTATTTTTTCTATCTGATCTATAAGTTTGGAACCCTTTTATTTGATCATCATTCCCAGTCTCTTGGGAATACCAGGTTTCACTTATATTCATTATATCTATTTTCTTTTCATTTTGGGTTAGTTCTTCTAAGTACTCTATTTTTCTTTTTGAGTTACTCGTAACTAAACCCTGCGCATTCATCACTATGATGGTTTGCGTGTTTTTCTCCTTCATTTAATACTGGTAGTAATAAGGATTTTCCATGTCTCTTTCCTGTTCTGGTATGTTGTTCTTTTTTTTCATTTCCAGAAATTCTGACATTAAAAAATCCAACTTTTCCATAATATTTGATCTTCCTTCATCATAATTATTCATTTTGTGTCTGAATCTGCAATTTTCTCCGTTTCTGCAATATCCTCTTGCATAATAAATACAGTTATTATCTCTTGGGTATAATTTCGGAGCTGATGCTTTGAAATTTTTTGCTGACACCTCTGCATATCTCATTGGTGGTTTGCTTTTCTCTTTTACCTGATATTCTTGATTTCTCTCTTTATTTGTTTCTTTCTTATTTTGGATTTTATTACTTGGTTGGTTATTTATTTGATTATGATTCATGGCTACAGGGTGCATATATTTGCATTTTTTGTCGAACTTACATCCTTTTCCTTCTTTTAGGTTTTTACATATTTTTGGATGCAGATCTCTGCAATCATCCCCATATCCATCTAAGTATGCACATTTACCATATATTTCATAGTTTTGACATATCTTAGGATGTTTGTAGTAACATCTTTCTCCAAATCTGCAATTCCCTCTTTTCAAAAGGTTGCAGATTTTGTCTTTCTTGTCTATTTTTTCCTCTTTCCCGTCATTGTATAGATCTGGGTAGAGCCTCTTCGGGATTTGCTTTTCTGTTGTCATATCGTAATTTATTTCTTCGTAGGTATGCTGCTTTATTGCCTCATATGTAGTATCAATGAGTATCTCTGCATCCATACTTTTATCTTGTTCTTTGTTTTCCTTATTTTTTTCTGTCATTTCATTTTTGTTTACTTCTCTTCCGTTTTCCTCTTCTTCTTTTTCTTCTTCTTCTTCCTCTTCCTCTTCTTCTTCATCCTCACTATTTGTACATTCAATCTTGATTTAATAACATTGTCTATCCATGATAGACATGTTGAACAAAAAATTCTTGTATCTTTTCTCAAATCTTGTATTACCTCAGCACACTGTGGATGGGTCGGAATGTTGCATGCAGCACATTTTCTGATTAGGTTTTGTGGATTGACTATGCTATACCAAACCTTACACAGTTTGCATGCTTTTGGCATTCTTTTTCCTAATGCATCAATTAGGATATTCACAAGATTCACCTTATTCATTTTCTTTGTCGGTATATGTTGGTTTATGTATATTTTCTTTATGAGTCTCTTGACCACTTGGATTTTATTTGGAACTTCTTCAATTATTTTCAAGATGTTTTCATTAGATTTGTTCCAGTTTGAAGGATTATATCCTTCTAATATATCTATGAATGCTTTTGTATCTTTTTGGTTAGGACTGTTGCTGATTTCATAGATGAGAAATGCCAGTTCCCTTCCTGCTACCTCATCGTATTGCGAATCTGCTAAACACGCCAAATTACGCCACCTCTTCCCGCAGTTGGAACTTACTGCCATCTTGTTCTGATTTATAGTATTACACTTGATAAACTAACTTAGAAGACGCTTTATCCTACTATTTTCACACTAATCTTATCACCGATAGTTCACGAACACTTCTAGATATTTCTCAAATTCTAGTCGTATGTTAAACTTGTGATATCTGTTGATTAATCTGAGTTCACGCGGGTACGTCTCACCAAGCAAGATGGCTACCAAACTGATCCATAGCACAGTCTGGTTTGAGTTTGCCCGCCGAAAAGGTGTTGGGTAAATCCTCCCACAGTTCTCCGAGCGAAGGGAGCAAAGGAGATGTGGGGTCTGCTTCCCTTAGCTGTGGAAACGACTCTCCCTTCTGGGCCGCTGGAATAGTGACCGTTGCTATTTTGCTGAGAAAGGGAAGAGAAGTTCCCTCCTCCAGCGTAAAAATGGTGAAGGGACTCTTGAAGGCTTGAATTTTCGTATTTGAACAATCCATGTCCTCTAAACACCTGAGCCATTCTCTTTGAGCCTGGTCACGTGAGTAGAGGACTGTCTCCTTAGGGACTTTGTCATCTCTAGTCATGGCTGCTTCAGTGAGTCTGGCGTAGCCAATGAACGGTGGTTGGAGACCCTCCGGGTAGAACTCGAAGTCCTCAATCCTTCGAGTACCACACTCCGGAATGGAAATAAGACCGTCCTGGAAAGGGGCGTATGATGCCACCCTCCAGGGGTTATTCATAGAGAACGGAGGCAGAGAGTCGTGAGGTGGGAGCTGAGGTAATCCGGTGCCGAAAGCTGGGGGAGTAGCTAGAGGGGCCTGATTAAGTCCGGCGATGATGTTGTCCTGAGACGTAATCCTGTCGGACAACCGGGAGAACATCTGCTCCATGCTGTTCCTCAGAGAGCCGACCAAGTCTCCCATGTGTTGCAACAGTCCAGCATTGGGATCCAAAACCGGAGAGCTGCTGCGGAGGTGGATGGGTAACTTGGGACAGGTACCAAGGGAGAGGAGCAACTGCTGGCTCAGCCGGAGTACGTGGCCTCTCCTTGGAAGACCTGCTCTTTGAGGATTTGGAGCTTGAAATCGAAGCTCTAGACCTCTCTGCTCCGGGGTTTGCAGCCGGAGACTTACGGGAGGTTGACGCCGACGAAGTCTTTTTGGACGACGACAACGTCTTTTTGAGGGTTTTTACAACCGTCTGTCCCTTGACCTTAGGTCTTACTGAAGCGTCAGGAGAAGTATAAAGGAGCTCAGCTCCTGTAAAGCCTTGGAAGGAAGCTGGAGAATTAGCAGGAGTAGTAGAAGACCCAGTGGCGCCCAAGGGAAGCCCTTGGGCGTCCAACGTACCTACCTCGACCAACAGGTCGTCAACACCTACCATGGGCTCTATATTCAAATCCAGTGTCGCGACGTCCGACGAGATATCTTGGCCTGGTTCCTTTAACGAAGCGGCGAGCTGTTGCTGAATCGCCGCCATAGTCGGGGCTGCCTCTGCCGGGTCGACGTAACCCGTCGACTTGCCGCCGGGGAAGATTAGGACAGCCAACCTCTTCTCTAGAATGTAGGGCTGTCCCTTGGCGGCGTTCTTCCCGAATCCGCCGACCCAAGCCCTCAGGGTTGCCAGAGCGGTATCTCTAACGGCGGGAGCCTGGAAGAGAGGGCGTTCATTAGTTTTAAGTTTAAACTTAAGATTAAAACTTAAGTAATAATAGGCTTAGTCTAAAGACATAGGGGATGTAAAATCCAATATAAAAGGAGCTTAAGCTTAAAATAAAAGGTTAAAATTAAACTTAAGATCTAAAACATTTATTGGAATTACCGAACGGAGTTGGGAATACTTACCCCGTCTAACAACTGACTCACGAGATCGTAACATATGGTGCAGGTTTCATGGAACCAAGACCTGCAGATTCCCGTGCGAAGTCGCGCATGGAGCGTGGGACCTGCAGACTTCATGCCCACAGGGGTCCTGGAGCATGGCATTGCATCCTGGATGCTCACAGTTGGTGGTCTGTAAGTGAAAAGATACATGAGTACCCTAACAAACATCACTTACAGGCAGGTAATAGGCTAACCTAAAAGAACTCCGCTGCATGCCGGAGCGTGAAAAATTTTTGGGCATAACCCCTCCCCTACCGCCTGAATAGGCTAAAACCCCGGAGAGGTCCGGTGTGACAACGTGGGTAAGGGAGGGATTTGGCTTAGGCTAGCTTAAATTAAACTTATGATAGCTTAAAATAAACTCCAAAACACTTAAGCCTAATAGCACTAAGTACCGGAATAATTCCGGTGCGCGCGGTGTTCGTGTCGCGATATCAGCGAGACGGGATGGTTAGGCAAGACCAACTGTACGCCTGATCCCTCGCCCGCAAGGGTGAACTGGCGACCTTCCACGTGATTGACGGAGCTCCGGTAGGATAAAAGCACCAACAATCCGGGAAGGAGTGAGAGGGCGAGACAGACTCGAGCAAACAACGGAGCAACGGAGTAACAACGGAGGGGGAAGGCCAATCCCCCTCCTAGTCACAGCACCCCCACGCACCATGAAGCAGAGAACGGTCAAGTCCAGTCCTGGGTCTGTCCAGCCTCCCTTACTCCCTCCGCCTAGGGAGAGAGGGAGACAGGCACGGTATGTGGAGCGAGCGAGGACAGACTTCCCTCCCCCCCGGCTCTATGGTAGAGCGGGAGGAGGGTAGGGTGACTGGACGGGCGCCTGGCTGCTTCGCGATCACATGGTGACCACGGAGCGGTAACATAAGAAAACACATCAGAAAACATAGCCTAGGATAAAGCAACCAACTAATCAGTGAGATGCTATAGAGAAGCAACCGAACTGATGAGAGGAAGCAATAAACTGGGGACCATGAATACAGGACCTAGGCTACGTAATAAGCCAGACGCCGTAGGCTAACGTAAAAAACATAATTACTAAAATTAAATTAACTTAAAATAAAGTAAGAAAGTAAATCAGTAGGAGGAAAAATCCAGGAGTGTACGACTAACCCGAAAGAAAGTCTACCACTCAAAGCTAGCCGGGGCCGATACTAAGAGCTATGGCTAGGGTCTGGATGGAAGATGCCTACGCAAGGTAAAGAAGACATGCATGCATGACATAAACCTAGTAGGCTGGACCCCTAACATAATAAAGATAACTAGTAATAGAGCGTAAGGTAACAAGGGAAGGTTCTAGGTATGGAAGACCAAGAACGAACCCGCCACGAGGCAGAACAATGCTGCCATGCTTCCGACCAAGAGGCAGTATTTATACCTAAAAAACGGCAAATACTGACTCAAGGCTGGAAAAAACCCAATAGAAACATTAACGGATTACTTAACTTAGCTGCTGCGATGGCTGAACGCTCCATAACTGGTAAAATCCTAGTAGGGGCACAAAAAACACGAGCAAAAAGGGTACGTGTGTACACAGTGCGCTAACTTAAAAGGATGGCCACCAGAGGCGCAGCAGTCGGCAGCATGGGATGGAGTAGTAGTAGTTGCTGCCCACTCTGTGGGTCGGCTCCCCTCTTGTGGGGGTTTTGTAGTGGGAGATTTCTATTGGTAAGAGGTTCGTGGTAGTGGTCTCACTCGCCCTAGTGTTCATACCGACGCCCTCTTGGAGGGTGAGCGAGTCAGTTATACTGACCTTTTCTTTATTTTATTTATTCTCTGGTATGTGTTAGTGCATTTACCTTAGAAATAATAGATTAAAGGGATATTTCGCGCAGCGACACGAACTGAGCCCAGAAAAACCCAAAGTAAGATTAAATAGAAATTATTACTACTAAAGTTGTATAAAAATAGAATTACTTATGAACTAATTAATCCTTAATCTACTTAAACTATAAATAAGTTTTAATCTACTTAAAACTAACAACATGATTAATTATAATATAAGATTGTGAAGTCAAATAATATGTAAGTCCAGCAAGACATAATAGGTATGGCCAACAAGGCACTATCAAGTAACTATTTACACTATATATATGCTCCGGTGGCGGGATGAACAGGTCTAACCCGGCCCGGAGAAGAGGATGGTGGAGAGTACGAGCTAGTCATGTAAGTAGGAGAGAGTGAAAGGGAAAGAAAACATAAGGGAAAGGTAGGATGTCAACCCCGTTCTTCAGGGAGGACTATGCTTCCTGCTGCCACAGTTGGGAATTTAAGGGCCTGTAGGTTCTTCAAATAGTGTCATTTAAAAACTGCCGGAGATTTCCAACTTGTGTATTCCTTCAGGTCCTCAAAGTTCATATTTTGAAAGTAATTAATAGATGTGGCAACTGCCTGGATGTCATGGACATGTGGAACTGAGTCCGGATTGGCTTGTTTAATGAAGTAAAGAATTTGTTGCCTGATACCTTTTAAGGTGATTGTACCACCTTTCTCTCTAACAAACAGAGGGCCTGAAGTTATTTGAGAAGTCCTGGTTAGGAAGGTTCTAAGAGTATGGACAGGACATTAAGAACTATCTTCCGTATGGGGAAGGATTTTCCAAGGAATCCACCTATTTTGTGGGTCCTCGTTTTTGGCTAAAAACTGCCTGTCCGGTGAGAGAAGGACTTCGCCTGACGGGAGGAACTCGACATGGCCTGGGTTTCTGGAGAGAGCTGATAGTTCAGATATTCTAGCTCCTGATGCCAGTGCTACTAGAAACAGTGTCTTTCTCAATAGAGTTGAGAAGGAGCATGAATCGTTATTTGAGTCTGAAGCCAATTTAAGTATGTCATTTAAGAACCAAGAAACTGACTGAGGGCGGTCTATTGGTTTCAAACGGGCGCATGCTTTTGGGATAGAAGAAAAGTAGGCGTCCGAAAGGTTAATATTAAAGCCTATTTGGAAGATTTTACTTAGGGCTGATTTCACTGTGGTAATAGTACTGGCAGCTAGACCTTTTTCTCAAATAAAGACCTAAAGAAAGAGATTGCCAAATTCGTGGTCATTTCGTGAACATTTGAGTCCTTTAGAAACTTGGCCAGTTTCTTTACTGCTGAATCATATTGTCTAATTGTGGACTCCCTCTTGTCAGATTCTATAAATAGAATGTTCAGAGGATCTATACTTGCGTCTTTCTGAGCCGCAAATTTCATGACGTCCATAAAGTTAGGGCATTCAGAATTCTTGAGGAAGCTGACACAGTCTGAGTTTGTACCGCTTGCGTCAGCTTTGGGGCCGGTAGCAGCTGGGGATTGAGTTTCAATTCTATGAGAAGTGGATACCAGTTGCTTTTCGGCCAGTTGGGGGCTATCAGAGCTATTTTTCCTTTGAAGGATCTTAGCTTGTGTAGCACTTTCAATAGAAGGTTCACTGGCGGAAAGAGATAAATCCTCTGCCAGTTGTTCCAATCTAGGGACATTGCATCGGTTGCGAAAGCTCGAATGTCTAGGTTGGGAGCCACATAACAAGGCAGTTTGTGATTGGCTTCCGTGGCAAATAGGTCCACCTGAAGGTCCGGGATCTGATTTGCAACCCAATTGAAGGATTTGTTGTCTAGAGACCATTCTGATTCCAGAGGAGTTGTCCTGGACAAGGAGTCCGCTATCACATTTCTCACTCCTGCTAGATGAACTGCTGACAGATGCCATTGATTCCTTTCCGCCAACAAGAATATTGCTTTTAATACATGGTTCAATTTGTTGGACCTGGAGCCTCTTCTGTTTATGCAGTGTACCACTATGAGACACGCGGAACCAGAGGAATTTATTTCTGGTGATAGAAATTCATTTCTCGATACAATGTGGTTAGGATCCCACAATAAGTTGTAGGTCCCGTTGCTAGGTAACCAATTGGTTCCTAGCCACGTAAAAATATCTAATCCTTCGGGCCAGCCCTAGGAGAGCTGTTAATCAGCTTAGTGGTCTGGTAAAACTAAGATATATACTTAACTTTTTAACCACTATGAGACTGTCCGAAACTATCCTTATGTGAATCTTTTTGGCTGGAGACAGACGTTTCAGGGTCAAGAAGACTGCCATTGCCTCCAGGATGTTGATATGGAACTGGTGGAATGTCTCTGACCATGTTCCCTGGACTTTTTTGTGTGGCGAATACCCTCCCCAACCGCTCAGAGAAGCGTCTGTGTGGATGGTTAGTGATGGTGGAGGGAACTGCAGAGGTACTGATTTTGACAGGTTCCGGCGTTCCGCCCAAGGGCGGAGCCTCTTATTTAGAATAGGTGGAATAACCAAAACCTTGTCCCTGAGCATGTTGTTGGCTCTTGATCTCCAGACTTGATTGATATCTTTCAGTCTGGTTTTTAGCAGGACGTCTGTGACTGATGCGAACTGAAGTGAGCCTAGAATCCTTTCTTGGGTTTGTCGAGAAGCTCGCTTGTTCTTGAGAAAGTGTTTTGTAGCCTTTGCTATTTTTTGGCCTTTTTGGGCGGGAGAGATAGCTCGTGTTCGTTCAGGTCCCATTGAATTTCCAGCCATTGGAAATTGGAAGCCGGAGTCAACCTGGATTTATCCTTGTAGATGAACATGCTTATTTCCCTTCTTTGCCGGAGCTTGGAATGGAATGAAGTAATCACACGACCGGTCCCTTACGAGACCGGAGCTGTAAGTAGTACTATCGCCGGAGCTCCGGCTAGGAAACGAATCGGTTCCCTGTTCCCTGCCAATGCTGGAAGGAGCGGAGGGGTGAAGCCATGGGCCGGAGGGGGTGATTCCCTCTTGCTCTGTTAGCTATATAGTAGGAGGATTGTTTCATCCTCTACCTCCAACTCTTACTGGAGCGGCAGAGATACAGAGAGGCGAGGACGTTTCATATCCCGAAGTTGCTTTCATGCAACGTTCGGCGCCCCCGAACGACTGATGTGGTGGTAGACCACAGGGTCGCCGGAGCAGTAACACGGAGCGTAATGGGTCAAGTGTACATATGGTAACTCTCCCACCCTCCCCACCCTCTGGAAGGAGGGGGGGGAGAAGGGTTAGTATGCATGGCCGGTCGTGATCGCCTGGTTCCCACCTGTTTCAGAGGTGGACCTAATCTAGGCTACATAGCCTACCTCTCCTTAGGAGACTCGCAGACTGGCCATGGCTCGTCGCAATTGGTAGTGGTCACACCCAATCAGGAGGCTATGCCAGGTAGGCCAGGCTTAACCGACCAGCCATACATCGAATATTCATACAATACACATAAAGAGGTTTTGTGGAAGAGTTGCCCGAGAATTAGGTAAGGAAATAGAATGATATCCCCACTTGGGGATGTCATCATTGTTCCGGGTTACCCCTGTACTAGGCAATGTAGGCCTATAGCCACCCTTTGCCAATTAAGAAGGACGATATTCCTCGACCAAACCTACTAAGGCAAATTTTTCGACCCAGACCGGCAGGGCGGGAATGAACTCTACTAAACCTACTAGACTAACTTATCAGTCCTAGGGAACCCGGCCAGAAGGTAAGTCCCACTATTGTACGGGGGTGTTAGGAAGGAACACATAGGCTACTTGCCAAGTCTAGCCTAGGCTAGGTTGGCTTTGAGGGTGAAGGATAGGGGCAACTCGACCGCCTCTACATGTACAAAAATAACACATAATAAAACTATATAACACTAATTACAGTATAACTGTAAATAATAATAAGGACTGACGCCCGTCTCCTACGCGAACTCATGGCGAACTTTTACTAAAGTGTACGTTAGTTAACTATTCCTTTCTAACTGAATGAATTCACTGCTGGGACGAGCGCCAGTCCCATCTTAATTAACAGTCAAATAATACTTATAACCTAATTATATTCTTCGATAGATTGGTGTGTGAAATTACCTGGCGCTGCACCGACTACCCGAAATGGCCGCTCAGCCGGCGGCACCCACAACATGTCTTGAGGGGCCGAGGCAGTAAATATTTTTTATTCTCGACTAAATGCTATATGAAAAACCAAATTGGGGTACTCAACATAGAAGTAGAAGAACCTTGCGATGCCATCACAAAGAGATTACGGGAAAAAATCCTGGAGCAACGAAAAAGTGTGGATCACACACAATCTCTAGTACAGGAATGAGAAGAGCGCGTGGGTATTATAGTAGTGGTGAGAGGAGTTGTCGGTGGGTTTCGTTGTAGCGGCTCCCACCGCGGACGGGGATTTTGGGAAGGAATCTTCTTAGTGGCGAAGGCCCTGTGTATTGTGGTTTCCACAACGCCCCTTTACTTATACCGACACCCCTCGGGGTGATTGCGCTGAGGGTGGTAACTTCATCATAACATGCTAGCTTTTTCTCTGGTATATCTAGAAGTATTTATACTTGAAAAACAAGCTACAGGGATCTTTCACTGGCCGACACAGGTCGATCCCAGAAAAGTGTAGTTTTCAAGGAGTTTCTTAATTTTTTGTTTGCTTGAAGACTAATATGTGAATAGTTTTATATTAAAATGTAGTATAAATCTTTTTTTATCCATTATCTCACATGGATTATTTGATAGCTTTTAGCTCTACCTTAGATGTATGTAAAGTCTATTAGTAATAGACTTTATATACCTATGATCTCACTGGCCTTACCTGTGAATCCAGGTGCCCATCAAAGAGTTCTCAATAGGCACTGCAGTTCTAAAGACTAGCTCTCTCACAGTGATCACTCAACTTCTGCCTGGAAGACAAGACAGTATGTGTCCAGGAGACAGTTGAGATGGCAAATATGGACAGACTATGATCGATATATTTGTGGAAAATAATTAGTTTTCTAACAAAGACTTAATTTTTTATGCAAACAGGTACATGCATGATGTTACTAATAAAATTTACCACAAACCTTGAAAATGGTTGTCAGCTTACGGTATGTGACGGTCTTGAAATTGATGCATAATATTGTAATAAAAGACATATTTGAATTTTTCTCACCTTTCTAGACAAATTTGGAAGAAATGTTCTCATTGTAAGGAAAATGTTCATTTAAGATATATTTTTTATTTTAGATTTTTATTATTCTTTGCCCTATCGTCTTGGAGGTTTCATATCATGATCTTGGTATAGGACTGTTTTTGTATGTTTAGACATTATTTTGCAAGATATTTGCATGATTTGCATTTAGCATCATGGCCACAGTATAAATGGAGGTGTACTCTTTGCTACTTTTATACACTTATTATTCAAATAAATCTTCATTTGTTCTGACACGTAATACAAACCTGAGGTCCTTTACATAGGGAAAATACTTATAGCGCAGCTGGACCGGTCATAAACTTTCTAACAAGGTAGTTCGATAGTAACATAGTAACGGCTTGTCCGATGATCGGGAGTCTCGCCTGACTGGAGGGTAAACATTCACTTTGCTTTCGGCCGCTGTCGGATGAGGATGTGTGTTTGCCGCTCTGCCCGCCATCATCGTGAGCTTTCATTACGCCTTCGAGAACGAAGAGTGAATGCCTTCTATTGCTTTTTCTCTTACTGGTAGTAATTGTAGAGTGAATCCTACTGTAAGTACTGATCAATTTCTCATGTTTTTTTGTATTTTGATTGTGACTCGTGGTTGCATCAGGAATGAGTATGCAATTCCACGAGACAGAGAAGCCCCACCTCCCCCCAACCAACTGGAGATTATGCCCTGGTGTGGAGGGCCGCCATTGCGGGGGTTTTAGATCCATGGAACATGTGGACCCTCATTCTTTGTGTACTTGGTGTCGAGGGAGTGAGTGCTCTCGGGCCGAGCCATGTAATATTTGTATGTCTTGGTCAGAGGAGCAGTGGGAGCGCTACGGGGGTCGTCGAAAAGCTCTCCGGCGACACCTCTGGTTACGGACACATCTTCCTCTTTCCTCCCTCCTAGCCAGCTCCCTCATATGGCTCTTTCCCCTCCGGGGGACGTGTCGCGTTCCGCCTCGTCGTTCAACCTGTCGAGCACCGAGGAGGGAGCGCGACACCCCGACGTGGAATTGCACTCGGGGCCTTCCGTTCGCTTGGGGTGGGAACACCCCCGCCCCCCAGGTGAGCGGGAAACCCCCCCCCCTTACTAACCTGACTCTTGCCTCCTCAGGTGTGACTGCCATCGTGGGTGGAGATCTCGACCAGGTCTGGTGCTTGATGGGCCTTTCGGGCACTCCCAGCATTCAGGGTCTGCTGTACCACCTGGCCACTCCGGTAACTCATGGCCTGGTGACATCTACAACAACGACCATCTAGACACCTGGGTATGCTGCTCCGCCTCACCTGGTGTACATGCAGCACGTGACAACAGTGACACCATCAGCCGCTGTGCAGGCCCCGCTGTCGTTCGTGCCGCAGGAGGAGTTGGCCCCACCGCCTGGGTTTGCTGTCCTCGCCCCAGCCCCTTACTTCGGGTGCCCAAAGAGCTCACCGCACGACCAGCCACCAGTTCCAGTCCCAGTTCCTGCCGTCACTGTTCCAGTACCAGATCCTGCCATCTCTGTTCCTGCCCGTGGTGTTGCTGCTCCCACTGCAGGTCCTTCCGGACAGGTGCAGCTGGGCCGTGTTGCTACCGCAACTGCCCCAGCTCCGTCCTGGATGGAGGACCTGATGGTGGTCCTGAGGAAGCTGACAAAGAAGAGGTCCAAGAAGAGGAAGGTGTCGTCATCTTCTTTGTCATTGTCTGCTGCTGCCTCTTCCCCTTCGACTTCCAAAGCCCCACAGCCGAGGAAGAAGAAGGTGGCCTCCCCCCTTCCCTAAGAAGTCTCACACAGAGACTTCTAAGGGTCTGTCTCACTCCGGTGGGACAGGTGGGTCTTCCGCTGGTCCTCCTGTTCCTTCGGGCATGGGGCCCGTCTCCCCTTCCCCACGGAAGAAGAAGACGAGTGTCACCGAGTGTACAGTCACCGTGCAGCCAGGGTCCAGGCAGCTGAGCCTGCTCGCTGCCAGGACCCAGGCCTGGAGCAGAAGACTGGTGGGAGTTGCTTGGGTGACTCTCGCCAGGCCAGCAATCGGTCTCGCAGCAATCCCAGGGCTGATGCGACAGTCCCACCAGACCGATCGCATGTTGAGGCCAGAAAGGGGTCCCCCCGGTCACCAGGCCCAGTCTCGGCTGGGCCAGGTACCGTGACGCGTCGAGAGGACAGCGCATGCTCCCACTGCGCCAGTGGACTCTACCGGTCTCCCGACTGTCGCTCCCATTGGGACCGGACGGATTGCTTGACTGGTAGCAGCTCTCCTGATGCCCGGGATCGTTGCTACCATTCTCGGTCCAGCGGTTCTCCCCAGGGAGACCGCGGGACTAGACCTGCAGCTCGGTCGCCACCACGGGTTGGCGATCGCCTGCAGTCCTCCCAGCCCACCGGCTCTGCCGGTAGGCAGGGCGGGAGCATCAGGTCTTCCTCTCCTATCCCTTCAACCTCCTCGGGCTACACCGGGAGGAGCGAGGCGATTAGGAGCGACCGCGAGGAGTGCACTCCTCTCGGTCCTGCTGCAAGAGCCTACGAGCCTGGCACGGTCTTGAGACTGAGCAGATTGTACGCCCAAGTGGTTGGAGGAGGCTACGAGGGGTCTGACGTGGTTCCTCCTGCTGAAGGAGGAGGTTCTCGGGAGCTGACCGGCCTGGACGTGGTCACTCCCGAGATCCAGAGGTCGTTTGCGGAGGTCATTGCGCTGATTCGTCAGCACAACGACCTCGGGGAAGGATCGGTGCTTCCGCCCTCCGAACTTCCTTCGAGGTTGGAGTCGTTCTGGGGTCCTAAGAAGGAACCCAGGACCACGGTGGGTTTGCCCCGATCTTCCTTGGCCGGCGGTGTGCTGGGCCAGGTGAACTCTCTCGTCTCCGGACAGGAGGGCTCACTTAGGACCAGCAGGTCGGACAAGCTGCTTCCCCCTCCTCTACCACGTCAGCGGTGCTTCTATTTGCCTTCGTAGGACATGATACTGACCAAGCAGGTTAACCCGGAGATAGCTAGGCTAACTCCGGGGGTGCCTCTCCATCACCTGCTGGCCGAGAACCTCTGGTTCTCACAGCAAGAGGCATCGGCCCTGGAAGCGATTGCCATGGCAGCCTTCCAAGCAGTCTCCTGGCTGGACCTGTGGTCCCTCATGGCGTCCAGAGTTGCAGCCTCCTCGGGACCCACCTCTCCCGAAGGAGACTCAGCGTTCGGGAGACTGTGTCAGTCTGGGGGTAAGGCTATTTCCTACCTCCCCCACCAGACAGCCAACCTGTGGGCCAACCTGGTCCTGAGACGTCAGGACGCAGTCCTCGCTCGGGTGACCAGGGTGGCCGGTTGCAAGGTAACGATGGGTCTACGGAACAGACCATTGCTGGGTTCTGCTTCTCTCTTCCCCAAAGGGATGGTGGATGCTGCGGTGGAACAGCAGTGCACTGAGAACAGTGACCACTTGGTTCACCAGGCAGTCTCGAAGGCTTCTGGGCAGCCTCAAGCAACTGCGGCCAAGCCTCGGAGCTCAGCTAGCTCTTCCTCTGCCAAGACATCAGCTGCGTCGAGGTCTAGAGGAAAGACCCAGCCTTCGACTTCTGCTTCGAGGAGTGAGCGTCAGCCCTCCTCCCAGACCTCCCACTCCCGTGGGGGGTCCTCCACGTGGAAGTCGAAGAAGGGGAAACGCTAGGGACGGCGAGCCATTGGGCAACTTGGCAGCGTTACGGAACCGAGACCTGGGTAGTGGATATCCTTCGGGAGGGATATCTAGAACTACCCTTCGAGTCATGGCCACCCCTCACCTCCAACCCGGTCCACCTTCAGACGCACATTCCCAGTTCTGCCAGGGATGTAGCGCTTCGGGAAGAAGTCAAGTTCATGCTGAGCAAGGGAGCTGTGGAAGTCGTGTGAAATCAGTCACTGGGCTTTTACAGCTGACTCTTCCTAGTGGAGAAGTCATTGGTGGGCTGGTGACCGGTGATAGATCTCTCTCCCTTGAACCGATTCGTTCGCCAGACTCGGTTCACGATGGAGACGGCACGCTCAGTGCTCGACTCCATCAGGGAGAACGACTTCATGCTTTCAGTAGATTTGAAGGATTCGTATTTCTAAATACCCATCCATCAGTCCTCCAGGAAGTACCTCCGCTTCATCCTTGACGGGACGGTGTACCAATTCAGGGCACTTTGTTTCGGTCTCTCTACCGCCCCACAGGTGTTCACGCGAGTGTTCACTTTGGTGTCGGCTTGGGCCCATTCGGTCAGGATACGTGTCTTGAGGTATCTCGGCGATTGGCTGGTCCTGGCGAGCTCTCGTTAGCAGTTGCTGCAGGACAGGGATCGACTCCTTGAGTTCTGCCACGATCTGGGGATCGTGGTGAACTTTGAGAAGTCAGACCTCGAGCCCAAGCAGAGGATGAAGTACCTGGGCATGCTGATCAACATGGCAGCAGCACGAGTCTTCCCCGCAGGCTCTCGGATCAGCAGGTTCAGGGAGGCAGCCAGACGGTTCCTGTCTCGATGGGAACAGTCAGCTCAGCAGTGGCAGGTTGTGATTGGTCACCTATTGTCACTGGAGAAGTTAGTCCCTCACGGGCATCTTCACCTGCGGTCTCTCCAGTGGAGACTAAATGAGTGTTGGTCACAGGCACGAGATCCGCAGTCCTTCCTGGTTCCTCTCACAGAGGAAGTGAGGGAGGACCTGGCCTGGTGGCTAGACGACAGGAACCTCGTAATAGGAGCGCCCCTGCGCACTCCCCCTCCGGAGATGTTGCTGTTCTCAGACGCATCGACCGAGGGATTGGGCGCACACCTGGAAGAGTTGCTGGTTGCAGGCGTGTGGAACCATCACGACAAGCACCTTCACATTAATGTCCTGGAACTCAAGGCTGCATTCCTCGCACTCCAAGAGTTCCGGGAACGGGTGATGGGGCACTCAGTGGTGTTGATGAGCAACAACACCACGGTAGTGGCATACTTCAACAAACAGGGGGGCCTAGTGTCCCTCCCGTTGCACCAGTTGACGATGCAGGTGCACGAGTGGGCCGTAGCCCACTCGGTAGAGCTGTCAGCCAGATACATTCCAAGCAAGAGGAGTGTAGTGGCAGACAAGCTCAGCCACTGGAATCAGGTGATTGGGACCAAATTGTCACTTCACCCAGACATGGCGGAAAGGCTCTTCAACCTGTGGGGGCGTCCAGTCGTGGATCTGTTCGCCACCCGGCACAACAGAAAACTCGAGGTTTCTTCTCCGTCGTGCCGGACCCATGGGCAGCTGCAGAGGACACGTTCCAGCACCCATGGAACAATCTCTTAGTCTTAGTCTTTCCCCCATTCTGTCTGATTCGCAAGGTGATCAGCAGAGTGCTGGTCACCAGCAATCTTCAGATGATTCTGGTGGCTGAGGCCGTTTGGTATCCGGACGGTATCCGGACCTGCTGGCTCTTCTCTTCGAGGCACCGCGAGAGATTTCGCCCTGGCACAACCTCCTGTGCCAACCACACGTGGAACAGTACCACCGAGCAGTTCGGTCCCTGTGTCTTCACGGCTGGCAGTTATCCACCATCTCTTGCGAGCGAGAGGCTTTTCTCACCGACCAGCAACAGAGATGGCTGGTAGCTCAGACAGTCCTCTGCAGCAGTGTACCAGGGGAAGTGGTCCGTCTTCTGTGGTTGGTGTCGTGGACAGGGTCTCTCCCCACTCAGAGCCACTCTTCAGCAGGTAGCGGGTTTCCTTGTCTTTCTTCGCCGAGAGAAGCTCCTCTCCGTCTCCGCAGTTAAAGGCTACAGTGCCACCCTGGCCCTAGTCCTTAAACTGCGAGTAGTCGATCTTTCCATTTCCATGGAAATTTCGCTCCTAATGAAGAGCTTCGAGAGGTCTTGCCCACCCCGGGGTGGGATGTGACTCTCGTACTTAGGAGTTTGACTCGCAGACCCTTCGAGCCGCTCCGAGAGTCGTCAGACAGGGATCTGACCCTCAAGACCGTCTTCTTGCTGGCCCTGGCATCGGCAAAAAGAGTGGGAGAACTTCATGGTCTTTCCTTCGATGTTAGCACTCGAGGGGATGGGGATCGGTGACGCTCGATTTTGTCCCGGACTTAGTAGCAAAGACTCAGAACCCTTCGGTCCCTGACGACAGGTTCGAGTCCTTCACGATCCCCTCCCTGAAAGACTTCACCAACGATGATGCGGATGAGATGCTGCTTTGTCTTGTGAGGATGCTACGGCGCTATCTGAAGAGAACTCATCACCTCAGGCCTGAGTGTCGACGCCTCTTTGTTAGCACGGGGGTTACCAAGAAAGAAGTGTCCAAGAACACTATTTCTTTCTGGCTTCGCGAGGTGATCCGGAAGGCGTACACTTCAGATGGGAGTGCTGGCACCAGCACCCTTCGTCTGAGAGCCCACGAAGTCAGAGTTATTGGTCCAACCCTTGCATTCCGCAAGAACTTGTCCGTGGCACAGGTACTGAAGGCAGGGGTTTGGGCCAACCAGACCACCTTCACCTCCTTCTACCTTATGGATATCGCCCACAGGTCCTTGGACACTTTTTCCTTGAGACCCGTGGTGGCTGCTCAACAAGTTGTGTAGCTTACCCAGCTCCTTGACTGGACAAGATAGCGTCTCATCCTTGTGAGACTGCATGAATGGAAGAGTGAATGAGAGTGTGACTGGCTTCTCTTCTTCCTCTTTTCTTCCCTCTCCCTGCGGGCACAGGGCGGCGGTCGTCACCATGCTGGACAGGATGATCGATGCAGGTAAGCTACGTAACTGAGCTCCATTCCATCCCTTTCACTAGGGATGGAAGTGCTTATCCACCACTTCCCTAACAAGGGGGGAAGTTTACGCCAGCAAGAGACAATCCCAAGACTTTGTATTTGCTCTTGCGTAGGAACTAGTTCTTGCTTGCTATTCATAAGAGGCATGCTTACCTCCCTCTTATGAATTTGGTCCAGAGGTCTGACCACTGATCCCGCAGTGCACACTCCAATCAGTTGGACAGAGGCTAGGATCCCTCCCTCTGCTCTTACAACCAGGGAGGGAACCAAGGTCGGACGAACACCAGTCTGTTCACAAGACTCAGATTCCACCCACCAAGAAGTGAGTCTTCCCTATGTAAAGGACAAAGAGTTTGTATTACGTGTCAGAACAAATCACAATTTTGAAGTAAATTGTATTTTTCCTATTTATACAAACCTGAGGTCCTTTACACATAGTCCCACCTCATGCCACCCCTCACTCTGTTCCTGGGCCTAAAGCAAAGTGAATGTTTACCCTCCAGTCGGGCCAGACTCCCGACCATTGGACAAGCAGTTACTATCGAACTACCTTGTTGGAAAGCTTACGACCTGTCCAGCTGCGCTGTAAGTATTTTCCCTGTGTAAAGGACCTCAGGTTTGTATAGTTAGGAAAAATACAATTTACTTCAAAATTGTGATGTCAATATGGCAACATTTGAGGTGACAGTACGTTGTTGAAATTACACAAAACCTACCCTAGGAGTTCCCTACCCTTCTACATGAATCCAATAAGCCACTGCCAAGTTTCATTGCTCATCCTTTTATGCTGGGAGGGGTAAGAGATTAAATCTACTCGCAATTCACTCCATATTTGGTGATAGCATTCTCCAGAATTTCTGTTCCAGCCAGCATAAAGACAAGTGCAGACATGAAAAGGTTACTGTTTTTATAGACATGCTCTCAAGTGTCTTTGGTACTAATTCAGTTTGACTCTTGTGCTGGACAGTGTACCTGTGAGACATTTTTAGTTAGTTATTTGTAGTCTCCAGGGCTTCTGTCAGTACCTCCAGTTTGTGTTCTTGCGGATGAATTTACATAATAGCTTTTGTATGCTGGGTACACTTTGTGGAAAAATGGAATAGTATGTACTTAAATTTACTTTTTATTGAATAAAACTAGCACTAGCTTTTGATGATTCAGAAATTCAGTTGACACAGTTACTCAGGCAGCAGAGAGAATATGAAATCAAAGGTCGCTTGAAGAAATACAGAAAACTTAAAAAATGAAAGCTCCTGGAGAATGATGGCCAGTCCTGGTTAACTTAGTTGGGAGTACATCTCATGAGATAATATATCAGTTGGGAAGACGTCTCATGAGAGAATATATCTGCAGCCCCACTAGGCAATTAGATGTTGGAGCTAGGTGATGGCTTCTATATGATAGTTTTACTAAATCATTGTCAAGGTGTATTGACAACATTTCCTAAAGACATTCTTTACTTCTGTGTAGAATCCTCTTTTAACTGCTATGACTGCATACTCTCAGAAGTTGGCTGTCACCAGATCATGCTGAGTTGCAATATGTCACACACAAATGCATACACACACACACACACACACACAAATGCATACACACACACACACACTAGCAAACCCCACTAGAAAAACAAAAAGAGTTTGCATTTCGATATTTTTTGTGGCACATTATTTTTATACCTTTATGGTCAAAGTAGAAAAGAATAATTACCATTTAGATATGTATACATTTGCTAATGTAGAGAAGGTTAGATATACAAGTTTCAGAGATTATTGCTGTAGACTGGTTTACTTTACATATTAGTTTCTAGTGATAAAGTACTGGTAAGTTGATTAGTATTTGCTAAGAGTCAAGCAGATTTATAATCATTATTTTGAGCTCACTTTTGTATACTTAAGCTTCTTGCGATGTAGAGCTAAACTTACATCATGCAATATGATAAGTTTCCCTGGCCTTATTTCCACATATTTAGGGTTGCTTTCCAGAGTATGGAGTGAACTAGTTCTAATAATCCGTGGTCCTTTGTTCTTACTTTCAACCATCTACTGTTTACTGATGGGGTCACTGAATACAATATGGAAAAGGATCTTTGTCAAGTAAAGAAGTTCATCCATTATTACTTATGGTGTCAGGGAATGAAATTACATGCCAGGAAATTATAGTTTGCTGACTATTGAACCATTCAACAGTAGTATAATAGGCTTTTAGGTTTCAAACTGACCATTTATTTAGTTTCCAAGTAATATTTTATGGTACATTGTGGTACACTGGGAAATTGTTTAATACATATTGTACTGGAAGAAATAGAGATTGACAATTCACAGTGCCCTCACCATGACATACAAGCATTAGTGTGGCCTGTGTTATGGTATTTGGAATGTTACTGATAGCATGTGCTTAAGGGTTGGTCGTATTTGGAGTGCTAGATGGGAACTTTATTCACAGGTTGTAAGATTCTCTGTACTGTAATTGTATTTTATACCTTTGCAACTAGGTGTAATTTTAATCCCTTCCACATTTACTAATAGCTGCACATTCCTCCAAAAGGACAATGAAACAGAAGGAGATTTGACTACTGCAACTACCACCACAACAACATCCAGTGTACGCTATGGTGAAGGGAGTACTTTGTGTAATGATTATAGCATTAATCTAATATACATTGGATACTAATTAATAATTTCCTGTAAAAATAACGCTCAAACATTTTTAAACTTTCCCAGCCACTAATAGTAATTAACAGGTAAGGCTTTATCTCAATTAAAGGGATTTTGACGAAGGAAAAATCTATTTCTGGGTGATTGGCTCGTGTCGCCCTATGAAAGTATCCTTAATATCATTCTTTCTAGGTAAAATTAGCCAGAGGAAAAACTAAAATTACAGAGAAAAAAAATTCAAAAATTAAGAAAAAATGTCATGTAAAACTGAACTCGCTCATCTTTAAAAAGGAGTGTCGGTATGATAAAGGGCGAGTGTGGAAACACTACCACGAGCCAAACACCAATTAGAACTTCCTGTCAGAATCCCCCCAAGAGAGAGCTGATACCAACGGGCGATGCAGCCTCTACTACTACTACTAGAGGACGCCACGGACAGCAGCGCCCCTAGCGGACATCCTTAAATAAAACAGTTCAAATACATCTTGTCCTGCAAGGGGGGGGAAAACAAACTATAAAAAAAGGGGGGTTTCATAGGGCGACACGAGCCAATCACCCAGAAATAGATTTTTCCTTCGTCAAAAATCCCTTTTCTGGGCTCAGCTAGTGTCGGCACCTATGAAAGAGTACCAGAGAAACAGACAAGATGGAAAAAGGAACAATGAAACAATTAAAATTGATGGATATAATATAAGTAAATCAATTACAGCATACAAATTAAGCACTTAAACTAACTTATTTTAACAGTAAAAATAATAAAATGTTAGTAAACTTAAAGTACTTAAATAGTAATTAAAGTAAATTACAAGGATGCATGTAAAATAAGGAAAATTGGATTTACTTAACAAAATACAAATTTCAAAATATATACACCATGTGTCCTACCCTAGCATAAAAATAAGGGTAGGTACAACTGAAATCCATCATCAATACAATTATTTCAAAGTATATACAAACACATTGTGACTGAAGTTCATCATTAACATAAAATGGTGAATATATACAAACATATTGTGTCCTACCCTAGCATAAAAATAAGGGTAGGTACACTGAAGTACATTATCAGTACAAATGTGGATGTCCCTAGCAAAAAAATAAGGGACAAACCACTATATGATACAACGGCTAAGGCTATGATGTTGATAGCCTGACGATAGGGTGAGGCATGTTGGTTTATGTAGGTAGAAAGGAGAGCCTGGATCTATACTACAACTACTAAACAGTATCAGGGGAAACTATGTTTCCCGCTGCTACTGCTGAAAACTTTAAACTTTAAAGATTCCAAGGACCTTTAAATAATGCCGTTTAAAGACTGTCGGGGATTTCCATCCAGTATACTTTCTAAGATCCTCAGTTCATATGTTGGAAAATAATTAATTGATGGTGGCTACTCCCTGATATCATGTGCTTTTGGGAATGACTCAGGGTTGGCTTGTTTAATGAAGTAAAGGATTTGCTGTCTATGCCTTTAACTGATAAAGTACCACCTTTTTTTTTCTCTCATGAAGAGAGCACCTGAGGATCTAGAAGAAAGTACGAGATAGAAAGGCTCTAAGAGTTGATACTGGCAGAGAGAAGGATCCTGCGGAAGTGGGATAACCTTCCAAGGGCCCACCTTGCAAGAGGATCTTCATTTTTGGCTAAAAAGCTACGATCCGGAGCAAGTAGAACTTCTCCTGATGGGAGGAATTCCACATGACCCGCATCCCTGGATAGAGCCGACAGTTCTGAAATTCTAGCTCCTGAGGCTAGGCTTAATAAGAATATGTCTTCCTCAGGAGCATTATGAATGTACAAGAGAGTTGTCAGTATCTGAAGCTAGTTTGAGGACGTCATTTAAGAACCATGAAACTGTAGTAGGCCTCTGGGAAGGTCTAAGTCTAGCACAGGCTTTAGGGATAGATGTGAAATAAGAATCAGTCAAATCTATCTGAAAACCTACTTGAAAGATTTTCTTCAAAGCCGATTTATGAGTGGTAATCGTGCTAGCAGCTAATCCTTTTTCAAAATAAGGATCTGAAAAAAGGATATAAGCCAAATTAACTGTCATGGTTGTAGTGTTCGATTCTCTCAAGAAAGATGCTAATTTTTTAACAGCTGAGTCATATTTGGTCTAATGGTTGACTCTCTCTTATCTGATTCTAGGAAGAGATATTCTGTGGATCAATGTCAGCATCTTTATTAGCCGCAAACTTCATGAAGTCATCCAAAGTTAGGGTCTGGAGAGTTCCTGAGGGAAGCGAACACAGTCCTCATTTGTACTGATTGTGATAGTTTGGGATTGGGGATCCGTTGAGGTCGGAGGACCCAATTCCAAGAGAAGAGATACCAGTTGCTCTTGGGCCAGTCGGTGCAATCAGAGCTACTAACCCTTTGAAAGACCTTAGTTGTCTAGGACTTTCAAGAGAAGATTCACTGGAGGAAAAACATAAATTCTCCTCCACTGATTCCAATCTAACGACAGGGCGTCCGTGGCATAAGCCAGAGGGTCCAGGTTGGGGGCCACATAGCAAGGGAGCTTGTGGTTCGCTTGTGAGGCGAAGAGATCCACTTGGAGACCTGGGACTCTCCGGCTTACCCACTGAATGACCCGACGTCCAGAGACCACTCTGATTCCACCAGAGGAACTGACCGGGACAGAGCGTCTGCTATCACATTTCTTACTCCTGCCAGGTGAGTGGCAGACAGATGCCATTTGTGTTTGTTTGCTAATGCAAAGATGGCTATCATGACATGGTTCACATGTGTTTGGATTTGGACCCTCCTCTGTTGATGCAATGAACTACCACTGCACTGTCCAAACTAACCTTAGATGAGACTTCTTCGGGGGAAGCAGTCTCTTCAGAGTAAGAAATACTGCCATTGCTTCCAACACGTTTATGTGGAGCTGGCGAAATTGAACTGACCAAGTCCCCTGAACCTGTTTGAACTGAGAGTATCCCCCCACCCCGGACAGGGATGCATCCGTGTGAATGGTTAGCACTGGGAGGGGATATTGAAAGGGGTACCTTCTTGGCTAAGTTCTTTACTTTTGACCAAGGCCGTAGTTGGTTGCGAAGGATCTGTGGAATTACTGACAACTTGTCTCGATATTTGGAGTTTTGCTTTGGACCGCCAAATTCGATTTATATCTTTCAGCCTTGCTTTCAGAAGGGATATCTGTCACCGAAGCAAACTGAAGAGACCCTAGGATTCTCTCCTGGTTTCTTCTTGACGTTTGTTTGCATTTGAGGAATTGCCTGACAGATTTTGCTATTTCCTTCGTTTGGCCACTGGAATTGATAGATTGTGGGAAGACAAATCCCATTGGATTCCTAGCCACTGAAAACGAGATTCCGGAGTAAGTCTGGATTTTCGTTTTGTTTATCTGGAACCCCAGATGTTCCAGAAAGTGAACTACCTTTTGGTAGCTTCGAGACATTCTCGACTGTTGGTGCCCAGATCAACCAATCGTCGAGGTATGCCGCTACCATGATTCCCTGAGCTCTCAATTGTTGTACAACCACTTCTGCTATCTTTGTGAATACCCTGGGGGCTACATTCAGACCGAAGGGCATCACTTTGAATGAGAATGTCCGATTCCCTAGCCTGAATCCTAGGATGGGCGGAAGTGTCTGGCTATAGGGATATGATAGTATGCGTCTGTAAGATCGATGGAGCATGTGACGGCTCCACGCGGCAGTAAGGTCCTTACTTGCGAGAGGGTAAGCATCTTGAACTTGTCGCAGCGAATGAAAGAGTTTAGCTTTGACAAGTCTAAGATTACCCTTCTTTTTGTTGAGCCTTTCTTTGGCACGCTGAATAAGCGCCCTTGAAATTTTAGATGTTTGACTCTCGCAATAGCTCCTTTCTGAAGGAGTTCTTCCGCGTAATCTATCAATTCCTTTGACGGTACCTGATGAAATGATTTGATTGGAGGGGGATCTTTGATCCAACTCCAGCCTAATCCTTTGGACACTATGCTCTGTGCCCAATTGCTGAACCCCCACCTGTGGCGGAAGAGGAAACAGCCTCCCTCCTACCTGGGGAGCCTCATTGCTGATGGGCGGGTTGGCCACCACGCCCTCCTCTGAACTGTCTACTCCTCGTGCCCCTTCCTGCGCCACGCTGACGAAAGTAACCTCTCGCCCTACCCTCTCGGTGAGAGTAGCCTTGAGCTCATAGGCAGGGTTGAAGGCCGGCGAGATAGCGTAGGAAGTGGATGGTTGAGATTGTTGGGCACCAGGAGGAAAGGTTGGTTCTGTTTAGAGGTGGAAGGTTGTCCCTGTTGGGTAACTGGGACTGCCTGCACAAATTGCTGCTGTTGTTGGAGTTTTTTATAAGGCTGGAACCTCTTACCAGCCTTCTTTGGTTTCTTGCCAGCAGTGGGAACGGATTCCTGTTTCCTCTTTGAGGAAATACCCCACCTAGCTCTAAGGCTCTGGTTGAGTCTAGCAGCTTCGTGGTGGACCTCGTTCACTGCGGACTCTGGGAAGAGATCCGCTCCCCACATGCTTGCAGCCAAGAGTCTATTAGGCTCATGCCTGATTGTGCACTCTTGTAGGACATGCTTCCGGCAGTTCCTCCTAGCTGGAAGAAGTCAAAAGCGTCCGTCAGAACCGTCTGAAACTGAGATTTCGCAGAATCTTGAACAGCGGTTCCGAAGCGTAAGAAAGAGCAGCCATTTCTGTAATGATGAGGGAATTGAGGGACCTGCCAAACCTAGTTCGCGCATCGAACTCTGCCTGGATTAGGGAATCCGGCAGCCTAGGTAACTTCTCACCGAACTGGTCCATGGCGCAGTCCGGCTTGAGTTTACCCAGCGTGAATGTAGCTGGCAGGTTTTCCCACAATTCTCCGAAGGCGGGGAAGAGAGGAGAAGTAGACTCCGCCTCCCTCAACTGTGGAATGGGCTCATCCTTGAGGACTGCCTGAAGAGACTTCTCCACCAATTTCGTGGCGAACGGAAGAGAGACGTCCTCTTCCGTCGCGAAAATAGTGAAGGGACTCTTGTAGGCCTGGAGGTCTAGTGTTAGTACACTCCCAATCCTCAAGGCAGTGAAACCATTCCCGCTGGGCGTGATCTCTACTGTAAAGAACTGACTCCTTAGAGATTTTGTCTTCTCTCGTGAGAGCCGTTTGGCGTCAGCCTAGCATACCCGATGAAAGGCTGCGACAGACCCGGAGGGTAGAACTCGAAGTCCTCAATCCTTCGAGTTCCACACTCCGGGATAGAAATCATTCCGTCTTGAATGGAGCGTAGGCAGCTACTCTCCATGGGTTCTCCATAGAGAAAGCTGGCAAGGAGTCATAAGGTGGAAGTTGAAAGAATCCCCGTGCTAGATGCAGGGGAGACTGGGGGAGGAGCCTGAGCTAGCCCAGCTACCCGGTCCTCACTCTCTCTCATTCTATTAGAGAGATCCTGGATTGACTGTCCAGTTTGAGACAGACTGTTTGACAATTGGGCAAACATCTGCTCGAACCGCGTTCCCAGTGCGGAAATTTGGGAGCCTACCAGCACGCCCCACCTGTTCCATCACTCCCTGCTGAGACAGTAGAGGGATCGCAGGTGCTGGTGCTTGCTACCCCTTCCGGCATAGCCGGAGTGGAAGCAGCGGAGGCGGGGAGAAGGCAGTGACTCGGTGGGAGTGCGAGCCTTCTCCTTCGAAGCCTTGCTTCTGGAGCTCTTCGATTGGGAAGAGCCCGGCTTTGCCTTCACCGCGTCGGCATAGGAAGTCGACGACTTCCTAGCCGAAGAAGACGAAGACGACTTCCTAGAAGTCGACTTAGATAAGGTCTTCGGTTCTCTCTTTCCCTTCTCCTTAGGAGGTACAGAGAGAGCGGGAGGGAGAGCGAATAGGGATCTCAGATCCCGCAAAGCCTTGGAAAGAAGCGGAAGAAGAGGGGACAGGAGAAGATCCAGGAGCGCCCAAGGAAAGACCTTGGGCGCCCGACATACCTACCTCAACCAACAAATCCTCCCCACCTACCGCCATGGGCTCTAGGTTAAGGTCCAGGGCAGCGACGTCCGGAACCGACCTCCTGTGAGGCTACGACCCCAAACGATTGCTGGAGGTCTTGCTGAATGGAGGCTATCAGTGGGGCAGCGGACAAGGGGTCGACGTAACCCGTCGACTTGCCCGCGGGGAAGATCTGGATGGCCAGCTTCCTATCCAAAATGTAGGGCTGGCCCTTGGCGGCGTTCTTTCCAAAGCCGCCGCCCACCCACGCTTTCAGGGTGGCGAGGGCGACTTCCCTCACACCGCTAGCCTGAAAGAAAGGTGAGATTAACTGCCAATTGTGGAAAGGGGTTAACAAACTTACGACTAGAAGTTGTTAGTAAAATCATAAGTAAGTCTATAATGGACTTACCCCATCTCCCAGCTGACCGACTAGGTCGTAGCATATAGCGCAGGCCTCGGGGTGCCAGACGCATCAACTCGTTGAACGACGTGGCACAAGGGGCGTGGGACCTGCACTCGTCATGTCCACAGGGGTCCGTAAAAGCGTCGCATTACAAGCTGGGACTGGCAGTTGGTAGCCTGTAAGTGAAAAAGTACATGAGTACCAAGTAAACACTTACAGTCTAACATATGCTCCGCTGGTGCCGGAGCGATAAAGTTAGATAAAACCAGAGCCCGCCAAAATACGTGTGGTAACCAGGTTGGAAGATAGGCTATGGCTCCGCCGATGGCGGAAGTACAAGAATCAACCAACTAGGAGTGGTGGTAATGGAAACCACGACGGAAAAAGGCGGGGATGGTTGATAAAATAATAATAACACACAATTCATTGTAAAATATCTTAGAATTAGGGTATATATCCTTAAAATAACAAAAATAAAACAACTTCTCTCCGTCCGTCTACTAGAAGAGTGCGTAGGTAAGGGAAAGCTCCCTTCCGTAACGGCGGAGAGATATAAGGATATAGTAGGCAAGCAACCGACCACTCGTAGTGCCCACCCTGCCCGCTAGCGGAGCCAGTAACTATAACCAAAGGAGCCCCGGCTGCGACGGAAGGCTCCTTTTGTATCGTAAGGGAGGTGGCTGAGCAAACTGGGGAGGGAGGAGGAAGGTCTCGGCGAAACACGGCGGGAGCGAGAAAAAGGGGGGGAGGGATGGCCTACTCCTCCCCGCCCACCGACTACCCGCATGGAGACCCGGTACCTCAGAGTGTCGCCCTATACCCCCCCGCGAGAGGACCCCTGGACACCTCCGAAAGTGTGAGAGAAGGCGATGAGGTTGTTATAAACAACCAAGGGGTCCCCCAGCTCCTCCCTATATCAGAGAGGGAGGGAAGGGGCAGGGTAAGGTGCTATGGAACACGTGACCGCAAAGTGGCCTAGGCCGCGAGCAACACAACCGTGGTGGGCCACGTGAACCAAGCTGTACCAAAACATGGAACAAGCACCTAGGCTAGCCTAACCCCTAAATAAATAAATAAAAAAAAAAATTACATCGAAAGGTGGAAGAGACACTTTTAGTAAAAGAGAAAGAAGCCCAGGAGGAGGCAGACTGTTCCAAAAAACAGGAGCCTACTCGGAGCCAGCGATAGCCGATGAAGAGCAAGAGCCGGGATGCTGGGCCGGAATAATAAAATAGCCCTAAATACCAAGCTAAGAGAATGGTAGGAGGCTGAACTAGCTAAAACTCGATGTAAAAACAATGAATGTGATAAAGTAAGCCCATAAGTATAAGAAGTCCCAGTATGGAGGACCGGGAAATTCTACGAGGCGGCATGGCCGCCACGAGACAACGGGGCAACCGTATATGACCTATTAGAGGAAAATACTGGTACCCGGAAGATAAAACTAAGGTAAAATGTTACTTATGAGTTACTTAACTTAGCCGTGGCAATAGCAGAGCGTTCCATCGTAGATATTCGAATAAATCCAAAAAAGGGCACAAGCACAAGAAATGGCGACTTGTCGCAAGCGCTAAAATTTAAAAGGATGTCCGCTAGGGGCGCTGCTGTCCGTGGCGTCCTCTAGTAGTAGTAGTAGAGGCTGCATCGCCGTTGGTATCAGCTCTCTCTTGGGGGGATTCTGACAGGAAGTTCTAATTGGTGTTTGGCTCGTGGTAGTGTTCCACACTCGCCCCTTTATCATACCGACACTCCTTTTTAAGAGTGAGCGAGTCAGTTTTACTGACATTTTCTTAATTTTGTTTTTCTCTGGTAATTTTTAGGCTAATTTTACCTAGAAAGAATGATATTAAGGATACTTTCATAGGCCGCACACGAGCTGAGCCCAGAAAAGGAAATTATTAGCTTTGTTTTCTTAACATACAGTACTTGATTTGCTTAGGGTTTTCATGCCTTACATATGCACTGACTGATAAACTTACAGGCAACACACATGTACAATGTATTTAGTACTCATCCTTCTATTTTGCAGTAGGATTTAGTCTCCAGCAAAAGAGGTCAGTTTTATCCCCCCCCCAGGATTGTACAAGGAACTACCGATAATAAAGTTATGTAGAGAGAAGTCACAAAGGTACTATTTATCCCTTATAATTTGTGGAATGGCAGCATCATATACTTCAGTAAGAAGGAATTCCTTTCATCATGCAGTATTTGCCATTGATATCCAGTTGTAGACAGATTTTCAAAGAGAATTATAAATCAGTTAACTGAAAAGTATCTGGAACTTTGCAACCCTGTCTATTAGAATTTTTTAATCTAATAAGTGTTCTATACAGACCATACAAAATGGGAATGTCAGTCTCTTTGCATATGCACATTAAATTGAAAAGATGCCGTATAAATAAGTTATGGTGATGCTTTACCCCACACTGACATTTTCTTTCCATAAAGTAGATACGTAATTAAAATTTAGACTGGCTCTACAAAACTTTTGGCTTAAGTTAATGGTTGATGCTTATGAAATTCAATGAGAAGTGTTGCTCCTTTGTATCCAAAACTGGCACCCCTCCAAAACTTGTTCCTTGAAATTTTGAGTAATTTTGCAGCTAGACATAGTTATTCTTTATGGCCACTAGAGCTATCAAACTTTACTTGAATATACTACGGACATTGATTCTAATGTCTCTCTACGCTGCTTTTTTTTTTATTATAGCAGTGCTTAGATGGCTTGGCTAGACCTGACTTTCTTTTGAATGACAGATTTGCACTATTATTGAAAAAGTTAGCTATTATTAATCATACTTGTTATTTGTTCTTAAGAGCATCTTAATATTAACAGGAAAGAATTTGAATTTATCATTTACAATATACAAATGTATTTAATGAGTTTTTATCTACAAGTACTATACAGATACTAATAAATTTGTTCATGCACATATTTTAACTTTATTATTAGTTCTTGAGATTTTCTTTTTGTTTACAGTAATCAAAGATTTATTTGGTATCTGAGTACTGACAGCAATTTTGTTGACTTACTCCAACAGCCCCTGCAGCCTGGAGAAGAACATCCACCCGACTTTTACTCTGTATCATTAGTTGAAGGTCATCTGGATATACGACTGAATGGAGGATCTAGTATATCACGACTAATGTCTGCTGAAAAATTTAATGATGGCAATCTCCATTCATTCTTTGTTATTAAAGAAAATAGGAGGCAAGTAGAATCAAGCACTTTTGTTTTACAGCAATAATGGCATGTATTCATCAAGATACAGTATTTCTGCTTTGATAGGTGTATATGTTTGAATATATGTACAGTACTACATGGTTTGTGTATATTAAGTTATGCTAAAAAATTATGGACCTCATACAGCATCAACTTTGTTTTAAGACTTAATATTATGTGGATGTTGATACCTCCTACTGCAGTATTTTAAAGAGAATACTGGTGTACTTTTATATCCAAAAGCAGTTTTTCAATTTCCTGACATAGATTAAATTATTTCGACATAGATTAAATTATTTCAAATCATTTATACTTTTGAAAGTAGAATAAGACCTAGAATATTAAGAAATAGATTTCATTGACACTAAAATCAAGTTACAAAATTACTGTAGAGTATGTGATACTTTGTTAGAGCTAGTAGCTAAAAAAATCATGATAATAGATACATATTGCATTTGACATGAAAGCTGCAGTCAAAAGTAACCTTACAACTGTTGCTGAAATTGTATATAGTACTGATGATGTTACGTTTATGTTTATACATGTTACCAGTACAGTGAAAAAATACAAATTGGTTTACAGTACAGATGAGTAGACAAAGATATGTTTTTTCAGTTTGCAAAAAAATTATCATAGTATATTACGCAAACAATATTTATGATGTACCTAACATTAACTTGTCCCAAGTAACTGGTTACACTATTTCTGATGTTAAACTGAAAACTATTATGTTCTTGCATTTCTATTACAGGGAAATGAAGAACTCAAAAATATTTTGAAAATGAATAGTAATGTAAAGTTGTAATGTTCTGCTTGAATAGTATGAAAAGTGTTCATGTAAAGAGTTAATGTTAAGTGAGGTGTAATGCATTTGAGGTTGAGAGACCATCATATTTTCAAAACTGTGGTTCTGAGTGATAAAAAACACTGGATAATTGTTCAAATAATTATTTCTGAGGTACTGCATTATTTCAGAGTGTTTCTTTGTTTATGGGTTTTCTCTAAAAAATTATAATATAAGAAATGGAAAGTATATAATAGTTTAATATAGATTTTGTATGGTATTTAGATCATATTTTGATATTTTTTCTTTGTTTTAGGGTCACTCTTAAGGTTGATGACAGAGAGGTAAATGGGACAAGATTAGACCCAGGTAGCCATGTTGTGTCCGGACCAACTACTGGAGGGCTATACTTTGGTGGTATTCCTCCTGGCCTTCCTGTTACAACAATGGTGGGCTCTACAAGTTCTCTGAAGGGTTGTATCAGAGATGTAATAGTCAATAATCGGTAAGTAGTATGTCAAGACTGTTGACAATTGATGAATATTCAATCCCATAAAATCAGTCATCAGCCATCAACATAAGTTCAAGAAAAATTGTCAAAACCTATGACTTTACAAAAAAAATCCTATCCATTAAAGGTTCTTCATAATAGGAGCTAGGGCTAATTAAGGGATTTTGACGTAAGGAAAAATCTATTTCTGGGCGATTGGCTCGTGTCGCCAGCGAAATATCCTTTAATCTATTATTTCTAGGGTAAATGTACTAACACATACCAGAGAATAAATAAATAAAGAAAAAGGTCAGTATAACTGACTCGCTCACCCTCCCAGAGAGTGTCGGTATGAACACTATGGCGAGTGAGACCACTACCACGAGCCAAATGCCAATAGAATCCTCCCACTACAAAATCCCCCAAGAGGGGAGCCGACCCACAGAGTGGGCAGCACCTACTACTACTACTCCATCCCATGCTGCCGACTGCTGCGCCTCTGGTGGCCATCCTGAAGTTAGCAGACAATCTTGGCGATGGGATGGGTAGGGCGGGATTTCGCTGGCGACACGAGCCAATCGCCCAGAAATAGATTTTTCCTTACGTCAAAATCCCTTTTCTGGGCTCAGCTCGTGTCGCTGCGCGAAATCGTACCAGAGAAATAGACAAGATTGTAAAGTAATTCAACAAAATATAAAGGGTCTCAAAGAAAAGATAAAATAAAAATAAAACAATATAATTGCTAATAAAGATACATGTACACAGTGATACAAAAAGAAATATTACTTAATTATACTTAATGCTAATAATATTTCTTAACTTAAGGTAATATACATATATACAGGAGAAATATCATATATGTACAACAATGGTATCTGTGTAAAGCTTATGTATCAAAACAATGTAAAGCAATTAATATACAAGTTGAATAAAACAAACTCAACAATAATAAAATATAAAAGAATGTATATGACTTAATATACAAAACCCGTAACCATTATGATAAGATGTATCTCCTAGCATAAAAGTAAGGAGATGACATCCACGAGATCAGTAATCATCACAAATGTGAGTGTCCCTAGCAAAAAAATAAGGGACACCCACTATATTATCATCAAAGCAGCTAAGACACAAGGTGATCGTAAATGAACAAGGCAGGAATAGACGAACTGTTGGGTGAGGCAGGTAGAAAGGAGGACTGAATCTTCTACTAAGGATTAGTCAGAGTCAGGGGAAACTATGTTACCCGCTGCAACTGCTGAAAATTTTAGGGCTTCCAAGGACTTTAAGTAATGACGTTTGAACACTGTCGGTGATTTCCATCCAGTATACTTTTTCAACTCATCGAAGTTCATATGTTGGAAATAGTTAATTGAGGTGGCTACTGCCCTGACATCATGTGCTTTTGGGAAAGAGTCAGGATTGGCTTGTTTAATGAAGTACAGGATTTGTTGCCTGATGCCTTTAATAGATAAAGTACCACCTTTTTCTCTCCTAAAGAGAGGACCCGATGAGGATGAGGAGGTCCTAGATAGAAAGGCTCGTAACGTTGAAACTGGGCAAAGAGATATATCTTGTGGAAGGGGTAGTACCTTCCATGGTTCCCACCTCATCAAAGGATCTTCATTCTTAGCTAAAAAGCTACGTTCCGGTGAAAGTAGCACTTTCTTCCCCTGTGGGAAGGAACTGAATATGATCCGGATCTCTGGATAAAGCCGACAGTTCTGAAATTCTATCTCCTGAGGCTAAGCTTAATAAAAATAGGGTTTTTCTTAACAGCATTATAAATGAGCATGTGTCATTATTGGTTTCTGAAGCCAGCTTTAGAACATCGTTTAAGAACCATGATACTGACGTAGGCCTTACAGAAGGTCTAAGTCTAGCACAGGCCTTGGGAATAGACGAGAAGTAGGAATCTGTCAAGTCTATGTTGAATCCAAATTGAAAAATCTTTTTCAAGGCTGACTTGTTTGTCGTAATTGTGCTAGCTGCTAAGCCTTTTTCAAATAAGGATCTGAAAAAGGATATAGCTGAATTGATTGTCATGATCTTAATATCTGATTCTTTCAGGAAGGTTGCTAACCTTTTTGACAGCAGCATCATACTGTCTCAAAGTTGAATCTCTCTTATCTGATTCCAAGAAGAGAATATTCTGAGGGTCAATATTCGCATCTCTTTTCGCTGCAAACTTCATGAAATCCATAAAGTTAGGGTTTTGAGAATCCCTGAGGAAGCGAACACAGTCTTCGTTTGTACTGACTGGGAGAGCTTGGGATTGGGGATCCGAAGAGGGCGGAGACCCAGTTCCAGGATGAGAGGGTACCAATTGCTCTTCGGCCAGTCTGGGGCTACTAGAGCCACTTGACCCTTGAATGTCCTGAGTTTGTTTAACACTTTCATGAGAAGATTCACCGGAGGAAAGACATAAATCTTCTCCCAGTTGTTCCAATCTAGAGCCAGGGCGTCCGTGGCATAGGCCAGAGGGTCCAGGTTGGGGGCCACATAACACGGGAGTTTGTGGTTCGCTTGGGATGCGAAGAGATCTACCTGTAGACCTGGAACTCTCTGAAGAATCCATTGGAACGAACTGTTTGTCCAGTGACCATTCCGACTCTAGAGGTACTGATCGGGATAGGGCATCTGCTATGACGTTTCTCACTCCAGCTATATGGGTGGAGGAGAGATGCCAACTGAACTTGTCCGCCAGGGAGAATATGGCTACCATGACATGGTTTAGATGACGTGACTTGGAGCCTCCTCTGTTTATGCAATGTACTACCACTGCGCTGTCCAGGACTAGCTTTATGTGGGAGTACTTTGGCGGACGTAAAACCTTTTTAGAGTCAAGAACAGTGCCATCGCTTCCAGTACGTTTATATGGAACTGACGGAACTGAGGTGACCAACGTTCCCTGAACCTTTTTGAACTGGGAATATCCTCCCCAACCGCTTAATGACGCGTCTGTGTGGATAGTGATCCCTGGAGGAGGAAACTGAAGGGGCACTGACACCGATAGGTTCTTGACTTTCGCCCACGGCCGAAGTCGATTCTTTAGAATCAGAGGGACTGAGGACAATTTGTCCCTGGACCTGATATTTGCCCGTGAGCGCCAAATTCTGGTTAGGTCTTTCAGTTTGGCTTTCATTAGGATGTTCGTCACTGATGCAAACTGGAGAGAACCCAGGATCCTTTCCTGAGATCTTCTTGAAGCCAGTTTGTGACTTAGAAATTGCTTGACTGACTTTGCTATTTCCTTCCTTTTGGACGATGGAATCGACAGAGTATGGGAGGATAGATTCCATTGAATGCCTAGCCACTGAAAGTTTGACTCTGGAGTGAGTCTTGATTTGGTCCTGTTTATCTTGAAGCCTAGATATTCCAGGAACTGAATCACTTTCAGTGTTGCTTTGTTGCATTCCTCGACTGTTGAAGCCCAGATCAACCAATCGTCGAGATACGCTACTACCATAACCCCTTGCGATCTGAGTTGTTGAACAACTACTTCCGCCAGCTTCGTAAACACTCTGGGTGCTACGTTGAGCCCGAAAGGAACTACCTTGAAGGAGAATGTCTGGTCGCCTATCTTGAAGCCTAGATAGGGACGGAAGTGTCTTGCAATAGGGATATGATAGTAAGCGTCTGTAAGATCGATAGAGGTGGTGACGGCCCCACGGGGAAGTAAGGTCCGCACCTGCGAGATCGTGAGCATCTTGAACTTGTCGCAGCGAATGGCTAAGTTTAAGCGGGACAAGTCTAAGATTACTCTTCTTTTTTGTGAGCCTTTCTTTGGCACGCTGAACAAGCGACCTTGAAATTTTAATCTTTTGACTCTCGCTATAGCTCCTTTCTGAAGGAGATCCTCCGCATACTCCGTCAGTTCTTTGGAAGGAAGTTGACGGAAAGGCCTGGATGGAGGTGGGTTCGTCAACCAGCTCCAACCCAGGCCTTTTGACACAATGCTCTGAGCCCACTTGCTGAAGTTCCACCGGTGGCGAAAGTGAAACAGCCTCCCTCCTACCTGAAGTTCTTCATTGGATCTGGTAACCTCCTCGGCCTCCTCTGAAGTGTTTTCCCCTATTAAAGGGACCTCCCGATCCTCTCCCACGAAAGGAACGTTTACCTCTGCCTCCTTACCCGAGCGGTCATACTTCTGTGAAGATTGACTCTCGAAGGTTTGATTGTAAGCTGGAGAGATGGCATAAGAGGTGGAGGGCTGAGGCTGAGGGGAGATCACGTAAATTGGCTGTGATTGAGCCTTTGAAGTGGAGGGTTGGGCTGTTTGCACTAAGGGAACCGCCGGAACTTGCTGAGAAAAGCGTGGCTGCTTTTTCTGGTAGGGCTGGAAACGCCTGGGTTTCCTTTGCCCTTTACCTCTAGCTGCGAGATCTTGCCTCCTCCTAGCCGTAAGGCCCCAACGGTCCTTAAGGCTCTGGTTCAACCTTGTAGCCTCTGACTGGACTTCCTTCACCATCGCTTCTGGGAAGAGATCTGCTCCCCAGATGCTTGACGAGAGTAACCTATTCGGCTCGTGCCGAATGGTTGCTTCTTGTAGGACATGCTTCCTACAATTCGTTCTAGCAGTGGCAAACTCAAACATATCTGACTGTACCGTTTGAGTCAGGGATTTGGTCATAAGTTTGAAAAGCGGCTCTGAACCATAGGCTATGGTGGCCACCTCGGACATAGCCATAGAATTAATCGATCTGGCTAATCGCGATTTAGCGTCAAATTCAGCCTGAATAAGGCTATCTGGAAGCCTGGGTAGCTTTTCACCAAACTGCTCCATAGCACAGTCCGGTTTGAGTTTGCCAGCTGAGAAGGTGTTCGGTAAGTCTTCCCATAATTCTCCGGCTGAAGGAAGTAACGGAGATGTAGGATCTGCTTCCTTCAGTTGAGGCATGGGGTCCCCCTTCTGGGCCGCTGGAATGGTAGATGTCGCGATCTTAGTCAGGAAAGGGAGCGGGGTACTCTCATCCATCGTGAAGATCGTAAAGGGACTCTTGAAGGGTTGGATTTTCGTATTAGAACAATCCATGTCCTCTAAAACACCATGAGCCATTCTCTCTGAGCCTGGTCACGTGAATAGAGGACCGTCTCCTTTGGTACCCTATCATCTCGAATCATGGCTGAGGCGGTGAGCCTTGCGTAGCCGATGAACGGAGGCTGAAGGTCTTCCGGATAGAACTCGAAGTCCTCTATCCTTCGAGTTCCAAATTCCGGTATAGAAATGAGTCCGTCCTGGAAGGGGGCGTATGACGCTACTCTCCACGGGTTGTTCATCGAGAACGGAGGTAGCGAGTCATACGGGGGAAGCTGGGCTCCACCTGCATTGGAAGGTGGAGGAGAGGCTAGAGGAGCTTGGCTCAGTCCGGCTATAATGGAGTCTTGAGAAGTAATCCTATCCGACAACCGAGAGATCATTTGTTCCATGCTACTCTTTAGAGACCCAACCAGGTCGCCCACCTGTTGTAACAGGCCAGCATTGGAGTCCAAAGCCGGAGCTGCTGCGGAGGTGGAGGGGTAGCTCTGAATTGGGACCAAGGGTAGCGGAACTGACGACTCAGCCGGAGTGTGAGATCTCTCTCTGGAGGATTTACTCCTCGAGGACTTAGAGCCGGACCCAGAAGCTTTAGATCTGTCTGCTCCGGGATTCCTAGCCGGAGACTTACGAGAGGAGGATGAGGCCGAAGTCGTCTTCTTAGACGACGACGACGTCTTTGTCAAGGATTTCACTGCTTGACCCTTGACCTTGGGTCTAACCGAAGCGTCAGGAGGAGTATACAATTCATCACCCGTAAAGCCTTGGAAGGATGGAGAGGTTGCAGGAGTAGAAGAAACAGTTACGCCCAAGGGTATCCCTTGGGTGTCCACCTTACCTACCTCGACCAACAGGTCGTCTACACCTACCATAGGTTCTACATTAATATCCAACGTCGCGACTTCCGAGGAGATATCCTGGCCTTGGTCAGTCAATGAGGCAGCCAGCTGTTGCTGGATGAAGGCGATAGTCGGGGCAGCCTCTGCTGGGTCGACGTATCCTGTCGCCTTGCCTCCGGGGAAGATTAGTACACCGCCAACCTTTTCTCCAGGATGTAGGGCATACCCTTGGCGGCGTTCTTCCCGAAACCGCCGACCCAGGCCCGCAGGGTTGCCAGTGCGGTATCCCTCACTGCCGGCGCCTGGAAGAGAGGGTATTGATTAGATTTAAGAATAACTTAAAACTAAAGATAACTTAAAGTATAACTTAAACTTATAGGGCTATAAGGCCCTTTGAATTTCCTTAAGTTAGAATAATTGATGCAAACTTAAGCACTAAAACAGATGCGGACCAGCTACCGGAGATGAAATACTTACCCCGTCTAAAAGCTGGCTCACCAGATCGTAACATATGGTACACGTCTCATGGTACCAGACCTGGATGTCCCCGTGCGGAGTCGCGCATGGAGCATGGGACCGGCAAACTTCGTGTCCACACGGGTCCTGAAGTGTGGCGGCGCATCCCGGATGCTCACAGTTGGTGGTCTGTAAGTGGAAAGACACATGAGTATCTTAAAGAATATCACTTACAGGCTAAAGGACAGAAGAACTCCGTTGCATGCCGGAGCTCGGAAAAAATTCGGGCATAGCCCCCCCCTCCCTTACTAGCCTGAATAGGCTATAACCCCGGAGGTATCCGGTGAAAAGAAGGGAGGGGGAATGGTTTAAGGTACTTAAAGTAAACTTAACATCTTAAACCTAAAAGCTCGAACGTACCGGACTAAGTCCAGTGCGTGGCGGAGTGATAACTCAGTGAAACGGAGAGGTTAGACGAGACCGACTGTATGTTCCGGTCCACCCCGTGGGGTAGACTTAGCATGTTTCCGCTAGATGCCAGGCCTCCGGTGGTAAAGGAGCCCTAGTAAGGTGGGAAAGAGCGGGGGCATACAGACTCGGGCTAGTAACGGAGCGACGAAGTAGTAATGGAGAGGGGGAAAGGCCAGTCCCCCCTCACCTTACCATCCGACCGGACCGAGAGCCGGAGAGGTCGAGTCCAGTCTGGGTCTGTCCCGTCCCTCTACCCCCTCCGCCTGGGGGGAGAGAGGGAGGCAGGCTCGGGTATGCGGAGCGAGCATGGGCAGGCCTAGCCACCCCCCCCGACTCTATGGAAGAGCGGGAGGGGGGAAAGGTGACTGGACAGGCGTCTGGCTGCCTCGTGATCACATAGTGACCACGGGGCGATAAGAACAACAACTAAGCCTAAAACAAAACCAACTGATCAGCGAGATGCTATCGGGAAGCAACCGAGCTGACCAGCGGTAACATAAAGGCACAATAGGCCGTGACCTAGGCTAAGCGAGCCAGACGCCTAACTAACCTAAGAAAATCACATAGATAATAAAATGAATAATAAAATGAAAGAAAGAAAACAAATAGTGGGAGAAAAAATCCAGGAGTGTACGACTAACCCGAAGGCAAGTCTACCACTCAAAGCTAGCCGATGCCGATACTAAGAGCCGTGGCTAGGGTCTGGATGGAAAAGCCTACATAAGGTAAAAGACATGCATGCATGACAAAACCGTGTAGACCTAACTCTAAACAAAGCGGATAATAAAATAGAGCGCACAAGGACAGGGGATGCTCTGGGTATGGGAGACCCAGAACGGACCCATCACGAGGCAGAACCATGCTGCCATGCTTCCGACCTAGAGATCGTATTTATACCTAAAAAACGGCAAATACGTGCTCAGGGCCGGAAAAAACCAAATAGCAATAAACACTGAGTACTTAACTTAGCTGCTGCGATGGCTGCACGCTCCATTGTAATAAAATCCAAACGAAAGGGCACAAAAACACAGAGAAGAAAATGGCACGTGTGTATCGTGTGCGCTAACTGAAAAGGATGGCCACCAGAGGCGCAGCAGTCGGCAGCATGGGATGGAGTAGTAGTAGTAGGTGCTGCCCACTCTGTGGGTCGGCTCCCCTCTTGGGGGATTTTGTAGTGGGAGGATTCTATTGGCATTTGGCTCGTGGTAGTGGTCTCACTCGCCATAGTGTTCATACCGACACTCTCTGGGAGGGTGAGCGAGTCAGTTATACTGACCTTTTTCTTTATTTATTTATTCTCTGGTATGTGTTAGTACATTTACCCTAGAAATAATAGATTAAAGGATATTTCGCGCAGCGACACGAGCTGAGCCCAGAAAAGGGATTTTGACGAGGGAAAAATCTATTTCTGGGGGAAGACCTGTGTCGCCCAGTGAAAAGGATCCTGCTGCTCACTTTTCTAGTATAAATAGGTTCTAAATATACCAGAGAAAAAAGCTAGCATGGTATGCTGAGGTTACTACCCTCATGCGAGCGCCCTAAGGGTGTCGGGTATAAAGTACAAGGCGAGTGGAAGCCAGTATTCACAGGTCTTCTGCCAATTAGAGGTTTCCTTTCCAAAATCCCTCTCATGGGGAGAGCCGTTGCAGCAGCTACTCCTACCCCCTCGCTACTGCTACTACTACCCGACCCGAGCGCCATCTGCAATCCTGGATTTTAGACATCCTGGCTTTGATTGGTGTAAGGGTGGGGAACTTAATTAGAAGGGCTGGGTTCACCGGGCAACACAGGTCTTCCCCCAGAAATAGATTTTTCCTTCGTCAAAAGTCCCTTTTCTGGGTTTGACCTGTGTTCACCGGTGAAAAGTTACCAGAGAATGAATATCCAAGCCTACTAGATGCTAAGTATTCTTATAAGGAAGGAGTTAATGAAACCTAAGGTTCATTTCAACTTAAATTTACTCACTTGATATTTACGCTAGGTCTATTTAAATTTAAACTTACTTAATTACTACTTACACTGAGACTTAAACTATGACTTAGAACTAGTAATAAAATTGACAGGATATTCAAGGCAATATCACATTCCCAGGATATATACAGCCCGGTCCGTAAAACAATCAAGGACCAAATATTCCATGTACAAGGTTTGGTGGCAGGATGACGCCCAGGCCCTCCCAACCCAGAGGAGAGAGGTATGGTGGGGAGTACAAACGAGGCAGGTAGGAAGGAGAGAGTATCAGGAAGGAGAAAGGGGTAGGAGTATAATGATAAGATTCATTATTCGGGGAGACTATGCTCCCTGCAGCAATTGCTGGGAATTTAAGGGCTTCTAAATTCTTTAAATAGTGGTGCTTAAAAACTACTGGGGATTTCCAACCCGTATATCTCTTCAGGTCCTCAAAATTCATATTTTGAAAATAATTAATAGAGGTAGCCACCGCTCGGATATTGTGGACATGTGGGACCGAATCCGGGTTGGCGTGTTTAATAAAGTAAAGTATTTGTTGTCTAATACCTTTAAGAGAAATAGTGCCACCTTTTTCTCTAATGAAAAGAGGACCTGACAATGTTGCGGAAGTTCTGGCTAAGAAGGATTTAAGGGTAGTGACAGGGCACAATGATGTGTCCTGTGTCAAAGGGGTGATTTTCCACTGAACCCATCTATTTTGTGGGTCCTCATTCTTAGCCAGGAAGCTTCGGTCTGGGGATAGTAGTACTTCCCCTGACGGGAGGAATTCTATGTGGTCTGGATTTCGTGAGAGAGCCGAGAGTTCAGATATTCTAGCGCCTGAGGCCATAGCCATTAGGAATAAAGTTTTTCTTAGTAGGGTTATATACGAGCATGATTCATTATTAGTGTCTGAAGCCAATTTGAGTACATCATTCAAGAACCAAGTGACCATATGTGGGCGGTCAGTTGGTCTTAGGCGGGCACATGCTCTTGGAATGGAGGAGAAGTATGCATCTGACAAGTTAATACTAAAGCCGACCTGAAAAATTTTCTTCAAAGCTGACTTGATTGTTGTAATAGTACTGGCGGCTAGGCCTCTCACAAATAGTTCTAAAGAACGAAATTGCCAGGTTCGTGGTCATTTTGTGGGCCTCTGATTCCTTCAGGAATTTGGCCAGTTTTTTGACAGCTGAATCATATTGCCTGGGAGTTGAATCTCTTTTATGTGATTCTATAAATACAATGTTACATGGATCGATACTCGCGTCCTTTTGGGCTGCAAACTTCATGAAGTCCATAAAGTTAGGGCATTCAGAATTCTTGAGGAAGCTGACACAGTTTAAGTTTGTACTATCTGTGTCAATTTCCGGCGAGGGATCCATTTGGGTCGGGGCTTCAATTCTAGAAGAAGCGGAAACCAGATGCTTTTCGGCCAATTGGGTGCCACTAATGCTACTTGTCCTGTGAAGGATCGTAGCTTGTGCAAGACCTTCATCAGAAGATTCACTGGAGGGAATAGATAAATCTTCTGCCAGTTGTTCCAATCTATGGTCATCGCGTCTGTGGCATAGGCTAGAGGGTCCAGGTTGGGTGCCACATAACATGGCAGCTTGTGGTTGGATTCTGTGGCGAATAAGTCTATTTGAAGGTCCGGGATTAGGTTGTAAATCCACTGGAATGAGTTCTTGTCCAGGGACCACTCTGATTCTAGTGGAGTAGTCCTGGAGAGTGCGTCCGCGATCACATTCTTGACACCTGCCAGGTGGGTTGCTGACAGGTGCCAATGACTTTTCGCCGTTAAGGAAAATATTGCAATCAGCACGTGATTCAGTTTGCTTGACCTGGAACCTCCTCTGTTTATGCAGTGTACCACCACTAAGCTGTCCAAGACTATCCTCACATAGCTGTTCCTGGCCGGAGTTAGTCGCTTTAAGGTTAGGAAAACTGCCATAGCTTCTAGCACATTGATGTGGAACTGGAGAACGTATCCGACCATATCCCCGGAACAATCTTGTACTGTGAGTATCCCCCCCAGCCAATCAGTGAGGCGTCTGTATGAATTGTCAAAGACGGCGGAGGGAATTGCAGTGGTACTGCCTTGGTCAAGTTCCTGTGCTTCGTCCATGGGCGAAGCCTCTTTGCTAGGATGGGTGGAATTACTGAAACTTTGTCTCTGAGATTGACGTTGGCTCTCTTCCTCCAGACTCGATTGATATCCTTCAATCTGGCTCTTAGTAGGACGTCTGTTATTGATGCAAACTGTAGCGAACCGAGGATTCTCTCTTGGGTACGACGAGAGGCCCTCTTGTTCCTGAGGAACTGTTTTGTAGCCGCAGCAACCTGCTTGGCCTTCCTGAGTGGAAGGGATAGCTTGTGTTTTATTAGGTCCCATTGGATTCCCAACCATTGAAAATGGGAAGCCGGTTCCAGCCGTGATTTTTCCTTGTTTATCTGGAATCCCAGAAACTCCAAGAGGTCTATTAGTTTGGCTGTTGACCTGTGGCATTCCTCAACTCTGGCTGCCCAAATGAGCCAGTCGTCCAGGTAGGCTATCAACATAATCCCTTTGGTTCTTAGTTCTTGGATTATCGTCTCTCCTAACTTGGTGAATATCCTGGGCGCAATATTGAGCCCGAATGGCATGACTCTGAATGAGTAAGCCTTATTTCCTGGCCTGAAACCTAGGTATGGAGAGAAGTTCCTTGCTATCGGAACATGATAGTAAGCGTCTGTAAGACCTATAGAGGTGGTAACGGCCCCACGGGGAAGTAAGGTCCGCACCTGCGAGACTGTCAGCATACGGAACTGGTCGCAAAGAATGCATGAATTGAGCCTTGACAAGTCCAGAATCACTCTTCTTTTGTCCGAGTCCCTCTTTGGTACAGTAAACAGACGTCCTTGAAATTTTAGACTCCTTACTTTCTTTATGGTCTTCTTTTGTAGGAGATCCTTGGTATATTCTACCAGGTCCGCTGTTGGGATCTGGAAGAAGTTTATTGGTGGTGGGGGCCCTTTCTTCCATTTCCATCTCAGGCCCTTGGAAATTATACTGTGGGCCCATGGACTGAAGGTCTAATGATCTCGAAAGAGATATAATCTCCCTCCTACCTGCGGGCTCTCACTGATTGGTTGCAGGTTTGTACCCTCTGCCTCCTCAGAAACCTCTACCCCTTGAGCCGCTTCGTAGACGGGAGCCACCTCTGGCCCTGCTACTACCCGCATGTCTATTGTAGCTACAAAATTATTCCCTAGCTTCATAGGCGGGGTTAAAGGCTGGGGAGGTTATGATGGCTGTGGAGGTTGAGGGTTGCTGGGCCGGCGGAGTTTGTAGCAGAACAAACTGCTGCTGTGGCTGAGCTTTCGATGTTGAAGGCTTCCCAACTCGTGATACTGGGACCGCCTGAACAATTATCTGTGGTCGAGAGGGCTTATAGGGATTGTATCTCCTCGGCCTCTTCTTTGCTCTAGCTTGATGTCCAGGTGCTTCAAACTTACGTTTGAAGGGAAGTCCCCACCGGACCCGGAGGCTCTGGTTGGCCCTGGAGGCTTCTTGCAAGACATTATATACCTCTGCCTGAGGGAACAGGTTCTCTCCCCAGATTGACGCCTTTATCAATCTGTTAGGCTCATGTCTGATGGAAGCCTCCGCCAGGACGTATTTCCTGCCAGTTCGTCTTGCCATTCCAAAATCGTACAGGTCTGACTGGAAAGTCTGTAATAGACTTTTCGTCAGGACCTGGAATACTTGTTTGTCCCGGTACGTTGTGGCTACCAACTCCGCCGAGGTGACGGAATTGATAGACCTTGCTAGTTTCGACCTTGCCTCGAACTCTGCTTTGATCAGGTTCTCCGGAAGTTTAGGCAGCTTCTTGGGGAATAAGGTGGAGGCACAATCCGCGTCCAGTTTACCTGCCGTAAACGTGGCCGGGGCTTCGTTCCAAAACTCCCTACTTACAGGGAAGAGAAGGGAAGTAGCCTCCGTCTCTTTTAAAGCCGGGAGAGGTTTATCCTCCGCTATGGCTTGCAGAGTTAGCTCCGCCACCTTGTCAGTGCAGGGCGACGGAACTCGATCCCGTGTCAAAAACATGGTGTATGTGCCCTTGTGAGGTGTTAACCTGGTGTTAACTCACTCCCATTCGGTTATGGTGCGTGCCCAGACAGCTTGGGCTTGGTCCCTCGGGAAGATCACCATCTCCTTTGGGACCTTGTCAAATCTCACTAGCGCGTGCTCCGCTAGTCTGACAAACCCTGGGAAAGGGAACTGGAGACCTTTTGGGATGAGCTGAAAGTCCTCCAGTGGCCGGGTCCCGCACCCTTTGATGGTTAGCTTCCCATCTACGTATGAGGCATGTATAGCAAGCTGCCACGGATTGTTTTTATGGAAGGGGGGGAAGCTTGGAGGCATCCGGCACTGCCATTGCCAGCGCCGGAGATCCGGAGTGGAGAAATCCGGTCATCATATCCTCCAACGGTTTGATTCTCTCAGCCACCATGTCAGAGACTGACTGGCCAGAGACTTAGATCCAGAGGCGCGTCGCAACGACTCGAACCTCTCGTTGACTGCTTCCCTAACCCTCGACAATAGAAGGTTAGCGAGCAGTTCATGGTCTACGCCGGACTCCGTTGCCGTGCATTTGGCAGACTTTGATCTCGATCCCTTAGAGGGGAGAGAATCCTTGGCAGCAGGTGACTTGTCATAGGATGTTGACGGCCGTGGGGCCGGAGATGACTCAGTCGCCACTGACGGAGTCGGCTTTGATCCCTTGGGCAGGGATTTCGGTCTCACTGATTTTTCCTTGGGATGGACCGCCATCTCCGCCCGGATGGCGTTGATGATGGGAGCCGCCAGATGCGGTTGGACCGATGCTGAGGGGGACCCCTTGAACAAAAGGGCTCCCAGGCTGGCATCTAGGATGTAGGGGTGACCTGATGGCACGTTCCTCCCATAGCCAGAGACCCAGTGCCTCAGGTCCGTCCTAGCGTTCAGGCAGGTTTCCTCGGCCGTCTGTCGGGGAGGAAAAGGGAATTAACCTTCCCGACATAGGAAGCCAGTTTGTAACCCATTTTCTACACGGTTTATCACCATTATTCATCATGAAAGGGTAGGTAAGATACTTACCCGCTCATCTATGAGAAGGGTCACCGCCTTATAGCAGACGGTGCATGCCTCCGGGTGCCAGACCACATATGGGGGTTGTCCCTCCTCGCCTTCGAAGGGCACTGAGCAGTTGGCGTGTGATCAGCACACCTCGTGCCTGGAGGTCTCACCGAAGGAGGCGGAGCATCCCTTCGACTGGCAGCGTACCTTCTGTAATTTTAATTATTAATGAGTATCGGCCTCAAGGAGGGGCCGGAGCTACTCCGGCGAGGGCCGGAGCTGCTCCAGCGAGGGCATGCAACTTAAACTAGATAATGTCCAAGTCTTACTCATTAACACATTCAATTCACTGAATAAATTTAATTAATATCTTTAGATATAGCTGCCTGCTCCCGATCCTGCTCCTGGGTTCAATGTAAGTCTAATACTTGAGATCTGATATCCGCCGGACCTGGGAGGAGGACGGACCTTAACTCTGTATGGCTGGCCGGACCAGAAGGCTACGTCTTAACGTAGGCGCCTATTTGATCTCCTAAGATTGAGAACTGAGCTATGGCAGGTTTAATGCTACACTCCGGTGGCGGATGTGAGGGTGAGTCATTCTCCGTCGGTACCACAAGGGTCCAGAGCTGTTCACTGTACAGTCCCTCAAAGCTTAGCTCACTTGAAGTCTCGTTTCTCCTTGTCCTAGCCACTGCCTGTGGAACGGACCGAGGTGGCGGATCAGGGGCTGGAGAAAGAGACAACAGAGTGGCGGAGCTACATATGTACAACCCGAAGCTATGTCCGTCATCCGGCGGAGCCGGGGGACTATAAGCTAGGAACTCTAGTACGTACCCATCTCCCCCCCTACACTCATCCCCCTCCTTCCACTTATATGAAACTCAAGCGGCTGTTCCTCACTAAAAGTACTAGTACCGCGAGTTATAACGGTTCGGCTGAGCCGAACCTAGTAGTGGGTAGGGGGGTGAGGGGGGGATTGGTGTGGGAGGGTGGTCGGTCGTGATCGTCTGGTCACCTACCCGATCAGAGGTGGCCACCTATTAGCGGTTGTGTGGGCTACCACTGTAGGGGTGGTAGTGTGACTGGGCCTATGGCCCGTCGTGGTTGGTACAGCAACCGGTTGGTGTGGCCCTCGATCGAGAGGCGTAGCCTACTAATAAAGGTTAAACCGAAGGAGGCTAGGCCAAGACGAATGTTCACTAGACCTTTTACGACAAGTGATACAGATTGCATAATGCCAATAATGAATATATATACATTCTTGATAACGAGGCACTATGGAAGAGTTGCAAGGGGTTTTATATATATTTTGGGAAATTAACCAGTATGGATCTAGCTGACTAACCGATATCGCTAGCGACTCGGAACGTTAGACTAAATCTCCTTTAGGATATCGTTATGTGGACAGTAACCCTCAACTAAACCTACTAAACTCGAATTTATTCGATTCAGACTGGCCAGGAGGATAGATCCCATAATGTGAAAAGAAAGAGGGGGCTCTCTTATCATTGATATCCCCCTTGAAGAGCCTTAACTCTATCAGGCGAAGAGGCATAAGGGTAACGGTTAAGGACAGTTAGCCTACCTTATTAGTTTACTTGGGCTAAACTAATGGGTGGCAACTCTTCCACCTCTTCAGTGAATTAAATGAGATATTTACATATATTTAATTTGAAAAGAATAATTCATGCTAATTTACATTGGGAAGAGAGAAAGAGTTCCTAACCCTCTCTCTCTCTCCCACTATATAATAGACTGCTAATAGCCTATCGAAACACGATACAGTATTCTAATATTATGTCGAGATGAGCTCGAACGCGCTCTTGAGCTGGTGGGGGGGGGGTTGAGCAAATTACTTTGAACGCCCCTGTCTAGCCCCCAGACTTACCCCAGGGTATGTCATGAGCGCGATCGGCACTTCTACGACCTAGTAACCTTAATGATAACAGGTGAACACATGAATTAGGTACATTTAATGCAAAAGTATCTTTGATTCATTTCTATTTCGACTAAAAGTGCGTAACTAATTTCCATGCGTTCTTGCTCATGATCATAAAATGACGGGTAACACCAACTTCCTCGCAATGCTTTCTATGGGGCCGAAGGCTAATTTGGGAAGTCCCGCAACCTTATAAGTTACGAAAACGTAAATTGGGGTACTCATCTTCGATGCAGGAGTAATCTCTGCAGAGGCCATCTCAAATTACTAATCACTTAATTAGCAAAATCACTGAGAGCAAGAAAAAAGCGTGGCGCTTACTTCACCGTCTAAAACAGGATTGCAGATGGCGCTCGGGTCTTGTAGTAGTAGCAGTAGCGAGGGGGTAGGAGTAGCCGCTGCAACGGCTCTCCCCATGAGAGGGATTTTGGAAAGGAAACCTCTAATTGGCAGAAGACCTGTGAATAGTGGCTTCCACTCGCGTTGTACTTTATACCCAACGCCCTTGGGGTGCTTGCGCGAGGGTAGTAACCTCAGTATACCATGCTAGCTTTTTTCTCTGGTATATTTAGAACCTATTTATACTAGAAAAGTGAGCAGCAGGATCCTTTTCACCGGCAAACACAAGTCGAACCCAGAAATGTATTTCTATTAAAAATCTTGTGACACAAACACGTTGATGATATAACTTCCTTTGTTTGTCCTGCAACTAATTTCATAACTGTATATACATATTAAATATATTGTTTGTCTTTATTAACCAGCCACTTGAGTCTTTCATCAATTATTCAAACATTTATTACTCCATACTCATGGCTTCCCTTTACATTACTCTAATAACCTGTTTCTAGGTGATATTTTTTACAATCTTTACTCCTATAAATACTACTTGTCAACTCTTTTGGTAGTCTTTAGCTTTTTTAACTTCCACCAAACAATTCTTATATATATTCCTTTTGTGCACATTATATTTACAACTGCTTTTATCCTCGAAGTGGAAGGGTTCTTCATATAGCGATGAGTACCATCATGATGAACAAGTTTCATAACTAACAGAAACAATATAAAAATTGTTGATGAAGATTGTGCTTGCATTAAAGATGCTTAAGCTTAGAAACAAAAATTGTTTTGGACAGATACCACACAGTCAGTAGACTCATGACTTATAGAATTTTCTTCTGAGAATTAAGAAACAATCAAAAGGAATCCACTGGAAATTGTTAGAGTTTCAGTATCAATTAAAAATTATATTGAATAGTTTCCTATAGTATTTGATAAACATCCTATATGATACATTTTAGATGTTCATATGAGTTTCTAAAAATTATGCATAAAGTATTTGTGTATTATTTATAATCTGTAAATTTGCATTATTTTCATCATATTCCAGAGTAGTGTCATTTTCTCAACCAGTACAGTTTAAAGATGTATATATTGGACGTTGTGCTGATTTACCACCCACTGCAATGCAAGGAATGGAAGGAGATATGAAGGTATGTGATATGTATACTGCACTCTTAAGCACTGCACCTTTCAAACCATTATATATCTGAAATTTTGTATCTACAAGAACATTGTAGGTTGATCAAAACAGGAATAATTTTGCTTCTGCAATTATTTGTCATGATAAAGATTCAATGCTGCTATGGAACTTTTAGGCATAAAGCTTAGTGTGATTATCATACAAGGCTGTAGAGTTTGAGGAGCATATCAATTTGAGTTTTTTTAAGTTTCAATACAGGAAGGTTTTTATATAATTGTATGGTTTTTATTTATATTGAGAAATTTAGCCATTAACCTTTAGTTTTGTGTTCTGCAGCTTATCCTTAGTACTGTACGTATCTGGTTTAACTTTCACTTGATATCTTAACCTAGTATAATTACAATCTAAGTGCTGATTTCTCTTAGTACATAGTATGGGAAATTTTCTTTTGACCCACAGTATGTGTAGCTTAGATTTTCATTTATAAAATATGGACAGACCTTGTATGAAAAGTGCATGTAGAACCATGGATTTAATAGCTCTGGATTTTATTTTTTTATGCACTTCATTGTATGTATAACATTTAAAACTTTGATATATTCTCTCTCAGTTTTTATTGATAAAGTTTATACGTATTACTGTATTTGTGTAAATTACTGAATATCTAAAATGTTTGTATGCACAAATGAATGTTTGTAATGTCTAACAATTTTTGTTAAATGTTGCCACATATTTTAATATTCATATGATGAATGTACCATTAGATACAGTGTATTTGCATTAATAGAGTTAAGAAAATCTTGCCTCATTGTAGATGAACTAGAGAAATAAGAAATTACAGTCAAATGAAACCCCATTGTTTGTTATTGTCTCAACTTTACATAACTAATGGTAGAGTGTTTAAATTTAAACCACACTTATAGCTAAGCAGTACATTCCGTACGTCATACTGTTTACTGTAATAATTCTGTTGCATTCAGTGAGCAGAGACTTTATGTGCAGGTTGATCATACTAAATTATGAGATTTTATAATATAAATTTTAAAAATCAAATCTATAATTATGAATAAAGAATTTCTTTCAATTTACAGGAAATTGATTCATGCCTGCCTCCTACTCAGCATACTGTAGAATATAAAGCATTGAAATTTGGGGATCAGTTGGACTCGCATGTCATGGTACCTTTAGATCGTTCAACATTCAAGAAAGACTTCAATATTTCCTTTGAATTTCGTACTTATTACCCTAATGGACTCTTCTTTATTGCATCTGTAAGTAATGGTACAATGCAGTACTTTTTATAGTTATGCACTAGTAGTCATTATAACTTATTGTTTCTATGAAGTTATTATAGACAGTTTATAGCTTCAGAGTAAATGGCAGATGTTTGCACAGCTGCATTTTGAGGGGGATTATTTTGATTAAATTTAAAATTGTAAAAATATATTTTTGTAATGTTCAAAACTATATTCTCTTCGTAAGATTTCCATCAAAAGTAATGTGTTGTAAGTGCTAGATTTTAATATCTCCATCAGGTAAAGTGACCTGAAATTTAGAGATAGAGAGTAATATGAAGAAGTTGCATGTAAAGTGGTTTTGTATTTTTCAGCACACTGGTAAAAAGAAGTCACAGACAATATTATCTCAACTGAGAAATGGACGTGTGATTGTATCAATGAAAAGACGAAAAAAGGATAGTGAAATAATTTCTAATGCTGGCCTAAATACAGGACAGTGGAGGAAGGTAGGTACTAATATTCTTTTAATGAGGGCTTCATTTAGTATAACTTTCATACAGTCATAAGGAGAAAAAGAAGGATGACTACAGTATTAATTCACAGGAAAAAGAGCAGTTGTAATTCTTTTTCTAAAACCAGTGACAGAGAAGATTCCTTACCAAATTGGTATAAAAGTTACATGATTAACCTTTCTTAAACTTAATGGGATAAGCTGGACTTGACATGGATTTAAGTTTAATGTTAAAAGAGATTTGTAAGTAAAGTAGGGAAAGTTTGGAGAACTTAGACATAAGAATTCTGAATTAGCCACAGTACAAAATGCAATACATATTACGTCACATCAGATATGTCTTATATTGTATAGTAGTATTTACACTATACAATATATTCATTATCAATTCTTTGGTTCTAAAATTATATAAAATTTATAATTTTCTGTGACAAATTACAGTTTTAATTGAATGCTGTCATAAGGATTAGAAATTTAAAAATGCTACAAATTGATCCTTTTTTATATAATTACCTGTAATTCTCAAGCATTAGTAAGTTTTAGATATTCTTTGCTTGCTTAAACATGATCAAGTACCTTAACATATTTATGGAAATAAAGTTATGCTTGAACTTTGCTTCAAAAGTACCCTAGCTTGAGATGGCTGAAGCTTTGGTTATCAAATATTAACTAGGCTAATGTCCATGCAAGTGCATATGTTGAATTACAGTGCTGCGTTATCCAATATAGTACAAACTTTGCACAGGTAAAAATGAAAATGTTTCTCTTTGGTTTTGTGTATGGAACATTTTACAAATCATCTGTATGGGATTTCTGTAATGTTTGATATGGATCCTGCTTTTTTTTTCAGGTAATGATAGAAAAGGTGAAAAAACGATTAAGATTAACTGTAGATACTCAACTCATAAAAAAAGTGAAAGCTCCAAAGAAGATGAATGTTGGAAGGAAGCTGTTCTTGGGAAGTCTTCCATCCAATGTCCCAAAACCAAAGGACCTAATGGTAATATACTGTACACAGTATATATATTTTTGTAATACATCATCATCATTTTGTTATGCACATCATTTTGACATGTTGCATATGGATGTAATGTCATATCCACAATAAAAATCTAACACTGCCATATTGTCCATCAAATTTTCAGGAAATAGATGCACTTCGTGGGTGCATGAGAAATTTGAATATTAACGGAGAGGAATATGAAATTCCCAATAGCAGAAGACAAGACCTTATAGTTGGTGTTGGCCAATGCTTTGCTAGTGTCCAACCAGGATCATACTTTCCAGGAGATGCATTTGCAATCTATAGTAAGTTTTGTTTTTTGCAAATCATATCTCAAGAAACAACTGTAGTTTCATATCATAAAATTTTTTGTTAGTTTTCCTCAAAGATTATCATTTATATTTGTCCATTGATAGACTCTTAAAGTAAATGTAATGAACCTCCTTAAAACTCTGCTATTTTTATACGTAGTAGACAATTTAATGCATAATAGTTCTCTCTATTAATCATTTTGCCAGTTAGTCTTAATTCTCATTGATTTCCCTAGTAACTGTCATTTACTAAAAGTATATTATTTATGATGTGAACCTTTTGCCACTGAGCAGTGTGGCCTTTGGCATTCCAGTAGAGTAGATGTTGATGCTCTGTAAACCTATTGGACTAAAAAAAAAAGCTAATTCTAGATGAAATGCAACATAAGTAGTTTTTTTAAATACTCATTATAGAAGATATAGTATAAAGAAAATTGCAAATTTTTAATATCTAAGGAAATTGCCAAGTTTTCCTGTATAGTATTTTTAACATTGGTTAGTCAGTCTTCAAGTTCTTTCATATTTTTTCTCTACATGCAATGCTTTTACCATATTTTGACTTTTGTGTTATGTGTCATTTTCCATCATTGTGTTAGAATCCTCCCATAATTTTATAAGCATTATATAGTATTTACTTTTAGCCAAATTTTGTTAGGCATTAGGCATTCTTATAGGTTGCTCTCCTTATTTAAGCTTCCTAAGTACTACTGTAATTCACAGTTTTGTTCTTTATTTTATGTCATTATTTCATTTATATCCAACTAAGAGGTGTCATTATTTGCTTCTTGGCAGATATGTGGATTGTATATAAAGTCTGCTGAACTTCATTAGATCAATTTCTTGCTACTGCACTATCTAATCAAGATTACCTTGTTTAAAAAGAGTTTTCCTTTTTGTAACTTTTTTTTTTCTATGAGATCTTGCACGTCAGTCACCAATGATGAGCCTTAAATAAATTTTTTCAGTTGTATATTAGGGTTTCCATGCTTGAGTTGCATTCTTCATTGACCAGCATCTCCACATTTATGAAAATATTGCCAACCCTTCTAAACTCTGACCAGTATAAGAATGGGCAGATTGAGTCCTGAAATGTTTCATTTCGGGCACAAAAAGTCAGTGATTATCATAGGGTACCCAATATCACACCCCATTTTTGGAGCATCCTTCATTTATAAGATTTCCTATATGTTGCAGAGGCTTGGTACCTTGCAAATACTTGTATGAAGCTAAAGTTATCTTAGAGCTAATTCCATCATTGTGTGGTTCATGTTGCAAAACTTTTGGTTTGCCCTTTTTGATCCTCAGATATTGTTTTAGGGCCCATGAATGTACACTCTTCAGAAATGAGAATATCTCAAGGCAAAAATTTGTTTTGGGGCTCAGCTGTATTTTCACTAAATGTGTCTTGGTTTGATCTCTAGTATCTAGTTATAATTGAGTATCCAAATACCTGTACATTACATATTACTATTAGTGAATGTTGTTGTAGAACTGAATTATTGTACTGTGCTGTAATGTATTTTTTAGCTGTAATGTATTTTCTTAATTGAAGTACTATATGGATACTAGGAAACTGAACCTTCTACATGAGTGAAATGAACACCTCTACATATTCAAATGAATTTACACAATTTTATCTATTACAGGTAATAACTTCAATGTTGGTCCTTTATTAGAATTGCGACTTGAATTTCGTACTTGGGAATTGAATGGAGTAATTCTTAGTGTAGCAGATCCTCGTGGAACTTCTTTGTCTCTAGAGTTGGTGAATGGGGCTGTAAGTATCAAAAGTTTCAATATGTATTTATGATTTGGTCATAATCATAAACATATTTAAATCAGCTTTTCCATTTAAAGGGTTAGGTGTGAAATGAGTTTCCTCTATTTTCTCTGTCCTGCTTTCTTTCTGCCTAAACTTCCATTAGGCCTAGGTCTTCCTACAGGTATAAGTCTGTCTATTTCCATATTTGCTGCTTTTCAGATAAACTGTTCCTCATCCATTTTCATCGCAAGTCCAGACTATTTCCATCTTTGAGATCTAAGTCTTTTTCTGTCTTTTCAGTACCACATGCCTCCACCATACAGTCTTCTTACTATTCCCTAGATATGAATCTTAACATTCCATCATATTTTTATCTTTACATTGCCTGTTATGCAATTGAAATTTTTTTCCAGTATTCTAGGTATCTCTCACCATTTCATCCCTGTTATAGCAACACTTTCTTACTGTTCTGAACTCTTACTTCATATCCAGTATGTCTTCTAGGTAGCAAATTCTCTACCTCTTCTAAGACCAGCCATCCATCACAACAGGGTTCTCAACGCCCATCTCTTCCTAATTTGCCCAGATACCTTTCCCACAACAACCATGTGGCCATTTACTTAGTTATATTTTTTCCTTTACTGCCTTCCAATCACCATAGGTTTTGTTTTTCTTAATTTCATCTTCTCAACTCTGTTCCTCTCTTCCACCTTTTCAACATTTCCACAATGCTAAAGTTCATTATAAAGTATACAACAATATGTAATTTTGTAATCCAAATATTTTAGTGTTAATAATTTGTAAATTATAGAAGGACTACTATTTTCAACATTTGTAATATGGCCAAAGTAACTAACCCCAGCCTTAAAATAGGAGAGACAATAGATGTTCAGTTAAGCAAAGTTTTACTGTAAACCCATCATCTTAAGTTACCCATATGTGTACAAAGAATATGGAAGGGTTAGCCTTAATACACATAGACTTAAACCTTTGTGCAATAATGATTACTTCCATAACTTCATTCTAAAATGCAAGTATAATGAAAAATCTGTACATTGTTGTTTCTAGTTTTTATTAATTTTTTCATTTTAAACAATAAAATATGGAACTCTTAAAACTAGTCTTTGAATAATTTATTGTATGTACTGTTTAAACTATCATTTTATTACCATATACCAATTTTACAGGTTGTGCTTAGTGTAAATATGGGTCAAAGTCACTCATTTAGTGCGCGAGTTAGTCTAAGGAATAAATTCAGGTTGTGTGACAATATGTGGCACACAATTAAGGCTAATTACCTAAAAGATTCTGTGACACTACGGATTGATGGATATCGAGAGGCTTATGGATTTAATGGATCAGAGGATGATCGGGGAACTGTCACAGATGCGCCATTGTATATTGGTGGTTTACCTGGTAAGTACACACAAGTAAATTTAACAATGATTGTCCAGTGAAAACAGTTAAGTGTTCATAGAAACTAAAAGGCAATTAGCGTTTACTCATCCAGCCACACCTTGTAAAAGGCAATAAACTTAGAACTGAACTGCCTCTTAGTACAAGTGGTATGTTTATTTAAAGTGCATGAAATAACTAAGGGTATGAGAAAGTAATGTCCCACGTGCCAAAACTCTCATTTTACTTATCATTCTATTTATGAACAGATTTGTGTAGTACGTACAGGTGGTGCTTTTTATGTGACTGAATGTTATAGGATCTCCACTAGTTATTGCTGACTGACAATTGTATTTTATTTCTTTACTCCTTATTGTTACAAGTTTGTCATTTCTCAGTTCCTTGGTTATGTATACGTACTATCGACTCTGATCCTCCCTCTAGGAAAAACAATGAATACGTAATCATCAGTTGAAAAGAATGACCCTCAGACATTTCCAAATGCAGCCATTTTTTTGTCATCAGTTGACAACAAAGGCAAGAACTAATTTGATCTTTGGCTTTGTTGCCAATGGATGTATGGAGTGTAGTTTTACTACCGTATATTTCCACGTATAAGACAACCTTTAGACAAGACGAGGTAAAAAATCATGGCAAATTTTCATTAATTTATCTCATATCTGTAGTATAGGACGACTTCTAAATTACAAAACCAAAGTGTTTTTTGGAGAAAATTGATTATTTGCAAAAATTAAACAGGACAACTACATTTATAATAATGATGACTTAAATAAGGGATTTCTACGAAGGAAAAATCTATTTCTGGGGGAAGACCTGTGTCGCCCGGTGAAATATCCCTGTAGCACACATTTCTAGGTATAAATAGATGCTAAATATACCAGAGAAAAAAGCTAAAAATGCTGAAGTTACTACCTTCATCTCGCTCACCCCATAGGGTGTCGGTATAAACACAAGGGCGAGTGGAAGCCACTACCACAGATATTCTGCCAATTAGAAGACTCCTCTCAAAACCCCTCTCTAGATAGGTGCCGTTACAACATCTACTTTACGTCTACCTTCCGCTCGCTACTACTACAACTTCTGCCCGAAGGCTTCATTCCTGAGTTACGCACCCAAGCTTTTAGAAAGATGGCCAACTTCTTAACTGCTGAATCATACTGTCCGAGTGTTGATTCTCTTTTGTCTGACTCCACGAACAGGATGTTTAGTGGATCAATACTAGCATCCTTCTGTGCCGCAAACTTCATGAAGTCAATAAAGTTAGGGCACTCAGAATTCTTGAGGAAGCTGACACAGTCCAAGTTTGTACTATTTGAGTCAGTTCTGGGTTGGGAATCCGTCTGGGACGGAGATTCAACTCTAGTAGAAGAGGAAACCAATTGCTCTTCGGCCAGTTGGGTGCTACCAATGCTACCGGTCCTGTGAAAGATCTGAGTTTGTGCAGGACTTTCATCAGGAGGTTTACTGGCGGAAATAGGTAAATCTTCTGCCAGTTGTTCCAGTCTATGGACATCGTGTCTGTGGCTTGAGCTAGCGGGTCCAGATTGGGAGCCACATAACACGGAAGTTTGTGATTGGACTCTGTGGCGAACAGGTCTACCTGAAGGCCCAGGATTTGTTGGCAAATCCAACGGAATGATTTTGTGTCCAAGGACCACTTCGACTCCAGCGGAGTTGTTCTGGTTAGTGAGTCTGCAATGACATTTCGTACTCCTGCCAGGTGAGTAGCTGACAGGTGCCAATGATTTTTCGTTGCTAACGAAAAAATTGCAATCATTACATGATTTACTTTGCCCGACTTGGAGCCCCCTCTGTTTATGCAATGAACTATCACTGCATTGTCTGAGACTAGTCTTACATGACTGTTCTTGACTGGAGCTAGACTGGAGCTAGACGTTTCAAGGTCAGAAAAATGGCCATTGCTTCTAGGACATTGATGTGGAACTGGCGGAATGTATTCGACCACGTTCCTTGAACCTTCTTGTACTGGGAGTAGCCCCCCCAACCGCTCAGAGAGGTGTCTGTGTGGACTATCAGAGACAGCGGGAGAAATTGTAGTGGCACTGATTTGGAGACTCCAGACTTCCGTCCACAGACGGAGTCTTTTCTTTAATATCGGCGGAATCAGAGAGATTTTGTCTCTGAACTTGTTGTTGGCTCTTTTCCACCAGACTCGATTGATATCCTCCAGTCTGGCTTTCAATAGAACATCTGTTATTGAGGCAAACTGCAGAGAACCTAGAATTCTCTCTTGGGTACGACGAGAAGCCCTTTTGTTCTTGAGGAACTGTCTCATAGCCTTCGCTATCTCTCTGCACTTTTTTGGTGGGAGAGATAGTTTGTGTGCGGTCAGGTCCCATTGAATTCCCAACCATTGAAAGCAGAACGCCGGAATGAGACGGGACTTTTCCTTGTTTATCTGGAAACCCAGATATTCTAGGAATTCTATTACTTTGGCTGTTGCCTTGCGACATTCCTCGTCGTTGGTTGCCCAAATAAGCCAGTCGTCTAGGTAAGCTACTAACATTACACCCTGAGCTCTTAGTTCTTGGACTACTGTCTCTCCTAGCTTGGTGAATATTCTGGGTGCTATGTTGAGCCTGAATGGCATGACTCTGAATGTGTAAGCTTGTTTTCCTAGTTTGAAGCCTAGGTATGGAGAGAAGTTTCTTGCTATCGGTACATGATAGTAAGTGTCTGTAAGATCTATAGAGGTGGTGACGACCCCACAGGGAAGTAAGGTCCGCACCAGCGAGACGGTCAGCATGCGGAACTTGTCGCATTGAATGTATGAGTTGAGACAGGACAGGTCCAGAATCACTCTTCTTTTGTCTGAGTCTTTCTTCGGTACACTGAACAGACGTCCTTGAAATTTCAGGCGACTGACTTTCTTTATTGCCTTCTTTTGAAGAAGATCTTTGGCATAGTTTAGTAGGTCTGTCGTTGGAATCTGGTGAAAACTGACTGGTGGAGGAGGCCCATTCTTCCATTTCCACCCCAGACCTTTCGATACAGTACTGTGGGCCCATGAACTGAAGGTCCAATGGTCCTGGGAGAGATACAGTTTCCCCCCCATATGCGGAGCCTCACTGATTGGTTGAGGTCTTATTTCCTCTGCCTCTAGAGCCAGCTCTCTGTCGGAAGGCACCTCTGGCTCTGCTACTCCTTGCATGCCTATTGAAGCCTCGAAATGCTCCTTGTGGTTCAAAGGAGGCGTTGAAAGCTGGGAAAGTTACTAGGGCGGTCGAACTCGAAGGCTGTTGAGTCGGTTGACTCTGCAGCAGGACAAACTGTTGTTGTGGCTGTGCCTTAGATGTTGAAGGCTTGCCGATCTGGGAGACAGGAACAGCTTGTACTACTGTCTGAGGTTGAGAGGACTGGAAAGGTTGGTAGTTCCTCGGCCTCTTCCTACCTTTGGATTGTGGTCCGGGGGTCTCAAACTTCCTTTAAAGGGAAGTCCCCAACAGACACGAAGGTTCTGGTTAGCTCTAGCTTCCTCGCTGAGGACGCTGTTAACCATGTCCTCAGGAAAGAGGTTGGCACCCCAGATTGACACCTTTATGAGTATGTTCGGTTCGTGTCTGATGGAAGCATTAGCAAAAACATGCTTCCTGCAGGCTCGTCTAGCCACTATAAAGTCATACAGGTCTGATTGAAAAGCCTGTAATAGTGACTTTGTGAGGACCCGAAATAGAGGCTCCTCTGCAAAGGTCGTAGCAGTCAACTTCGCCGTGGTGACTGAGTTAATTGACCTACTCAGCCTGCACCTTGCTTCGAATTCCGCCTTGACCGTAGGGTCCGGAATTCTAGGCAAACGTTCACTGAATTGTGTGGAGGCACACTCCGGGTCGAGTTTGCCCACTGTGAACATTGCCGGAGCGTTAGCCCAACACTCTAGATCACCGGGGAAGAGCAAGGAGGTAGCCTCCGTCTCTTTTAGCTGAGGCATAGGTTTGTCCTCCATTGCGGCTTGCAGTGTCAATTCTGCAACCTTTGATGTACAAGGAGTCGGAACTTCGTGTGGCGCCACAAACATGGTATAGCAACCTTTATGGGGTGTCAACTTGGTGTTGACACACTCCCATTCCGTGAGGGTGTGGACCCATGCAGACTGAGCCTGGTCCCTAGGGTAGATAACCGTCTCTTTCGGGACTTTGTCTACCCTGACTAGTGCATCCTCGGCTAGTCTAGCGTAGCCTGGGAAGGGAAATTGTAGGCCCGTCGGGAAGAATTCAAAGTCTTCCACCGGTCGGGTTACGCAACTTTCAATGGTAAGCTTGCCCTCTGAGAACGGGGCGTGCAGAGCCAACCGCCACGGGTTGCTATTTTCGAATGGTGGAAGCTTGGATGCGTCCGGCACCGTCAAGGACTGCGGTGTGGTTCCGGACTGGAGGAATCCGGTCACCTATTCCTCCTGGGCCTGTAACCTCTGGGTCAGAGACATGATGGAATGACCCGAAGTCTCTAAGCCTGAGGCAAGTTGAGTGGACATAGATTCAAGCCTCGAGTCCACTACCTCGCTCATCTTCCGCATGAGAAGATTCACGAAAGCCTCCTGGTCGAAGCCAGACTCCGCCGGTCTGGCTTTGGAAGACTTAGCTCTCGACCCCTTGGGTGGGGGAGTAGCTCTAGCCGAGGAAGTCGAAGGCTTGGGAGCCAATGACGACCTTGCGGAGCCTGCCGGGGAAGGCTTGGTTGGTTTAACCACCTTCGGCAGGGATCTCGTCTTCCAGGCCTTGACCTTGGGGATTACTGAGGCCGATCTATCCCAAGTGGGGGCAGACTTCGTAGGGAAGCCCTGGAAGGAAGGAGGAGAAGAAGGAATAGGACTAAAAGGAAGATTACCTGCCTCACTTACCTCCCTACCTACCTTCTGTTCCTCCGTGGCCATAGGCTCTCGGTGTAGACTGATGGCTGCCACTTCCTCCGTGACAATGTCACAAAAGCCCTCTTGGTCCTCCAGGGGGGGGTTGAGTCTCCTGGCGGATGCCCTCGATAATGGGAGCCGCCACTGCCGCCAGTACTGCTGCCGAAAATGGAGCGTTGGGATAAAGGAGAGAACACAGCTCTTCTGACAGGACGTAAGGTTGGCCGGATTTCGCGTTCCTTCCGAAGCCCCCTACCCAGGCCTTAAGGGACGCCATCGAAGAAGTCTTGAGCGCCAAATTAACCTGTAAAAAATAACCAAATTAGGTTCCCAGTGTCGAGGAATTTTCCCCAAAGCCAAAGTGTAAAAAAAATTTCACAGAAACAACAAGGAGAGTACGTTACCTACCGAATCGTCTGTTACGATCTTCACCAGGTCGTAGCACACCGTACAGGCTTCCGGATGCCAGACCATACTTCCGTCCACAAGGATGGCGTAATTGGCATGGGATCGGCAGACCTCATGCCCGTACGGCCTGTACAGGATGGCTGGACAACCCGTCGCCTGGCAACGGACCATCTGTAAGTTGAAAAGCAAATGAGTATCGTCAGATAATGCTGCCAGAGTTAATTCCGGCGGGATGAGTACACTTCAACTAGATGCTTAACCAGTTAAAGGCAAAATAGGGTATAATTTTCAACTTACTTGTTATTAATAAAGCACTGGATGTCTCCGCCTGCTCCGGAATCCATACTTGGGATCGGCAAAGCTATAACAAGCGGAGAGGTCCTGATACGAGCAGAACAGGGGAATAAGGTAAAACCTAAGCCTGAGTCTGATCGCATCGAAGTAGAGTAATGCAACGTAACCAATTGTAGGCGCATTCTCTGAGCCACGTTCCGCCCCCACCGGAATGGGGAGCAGTGATAGCATAGAAGATGGAAAACAGTGCGGCGGGAACAAAGGTACGATAAACTCCGGTGTATACTTTCTGCCGTGTGTGATGGTAGACCACACTACTTCGGAACAAATACGGTCCAGAGACATACCAACAGATGCTAAATAAAACCTTCTCTAACATAATCTCTCAGAGACTTCACCTACTCCGGAATCTATAACCTCGTTTTCATAACAGTAAAAGGCGGCGGAGACGGGCTGATACGAGCAGAACAGGGAAAATAGGTAAAACCTAGGCCCGAGTCTGATCGCACCGGGGAAGAGAAGCAATTCTAAGGTCATTAGAAATGCAGCTCTAAGCCCAGTTCCGCCCCCACATGAGTGGGGAGGCAGTGACAATATAGAGGAGAATAGACAACAGAGCGGCGGAGCAGTGGCACGTACAATCCGGCGTACAGCCTACTGGCTGGTGTGATGGTGGACCCCACCTGGCCAGAGGACCCACAGGCCCGGAGACATGCCAAAAGAGATTACAAAACTGACTAATCACCCAATCTCCTCCGACTAATCCCCTAGATAAGCTATACGCTCTAGCTGTCGCTCATCGGTAGGATTACTTGAGAAGCGAGCTAGCTAGGCAGCGCTGGAGTGAGACCGGGGCAGTGGGGGGGGGGGGGGGGGGGTGGTAAGTGTCTGGAGGAGAGTGGACGAGTCGTGATCATCTGGCCACAGCAACTGATCAGTGACCAACCACCTCTCAGGAGCCGTAACTAGCCTACCACTAAAAGGGGGCAGAAGACAGTAGGCCAACTGACACCCTAAAGGGGGCAAAGGCCCAGGCTACACACAACAAGACAATCATAAAATAATTGATGAGGAATTACTGGAAGAACTGCGAAAGGAGGGAGGGGAATGCACCCAGCTAAGAACCCTGTCTAACCCTCCGAGATCGGTACAGATCCGGTCAGGTAGGCTAGCATGGCCTCCAAAGGACATCATGAAACGGATGGAGAGAACCTAACTAAACCCTCCAAAATCAAATCTTCCGATCTGGTCAGGTACGATAGGTCTAGGCCCTACAAACATGACACAAGAGAGACTCTCTGTCCTGGACCAATCTTCCAGCAAACATAACTGCCTGGTCAGGAGGCGGTAAGGGTGGGGCCGAAAGGGTGGAGGGGCATAAGACTGCCTGGCCTACCTTCCAAAACCTAGCCTAGGCCTGGTCGGGTAGGCGAGGGAAGGGCATCGCGAAGAACTTCCAACCTCAACAAAAGAAAAACAAATATTTTAATAGTTTATCACAAAGGTGCATATAATCGAGTGCATTACTGACTAATCTTATTGCATGAATGATCGTATTACAATATGTATATGAACAGAGCAATGATGCGTCATTTGCAACCTAGTTTTGTTTACAGTCTCAAAACAATCAGCTGATCGTGTTTTACCGATATCATCGCTGTCTTTAGTTGCTGAATGGAACTTAATTCAGAGATACATTCCTTTCATAAATGATCAAAGGTGAGTTTAACAAATAGTGGGATTACATGTGTTATACATCGGCGGAAAGGCCGCGGAACACTCTATCGGATGGAAGTAAGAACAACACGACTTGATGATTGGATACAATAAAAAATTGGAAAAAGCGTTGTCCTTACACATCGCTTTGCCCAAGTGATTGGCCCCTAAGTGATACAGAGATGAATCACTTCACTCTTAGTTCATCCAAAGGCATGAAATTTATGCAGGAAAAGAAAAACCTGTAAAGATTTTTAGAAGTTTTTTATGACAAAGTTATGGAGCACTTTGAACAAAAATGAACAGATTTACCAACCAGTTTTCAGACAAATATATAAAAATTTTACCTAGAATATCATGGACTGAAATGGTATGATACAAATGTAAATGAAATTAAATAATTCATTACTTTCTGGCTGTATTTTTCAGGGATTAGCATACAGAAGAAGAATAATTTTTTCCCCCTTTCATGTTTTGTGCATGTAATATTTAGGATATAAAAATGTGCGAGATAAATTCTTTTGTCTCTTCTAATCTTACACTTTTTATGCATGACACTTACCTGGCAGGTATATATATAGCTGTATTTTCTGAAGTCCGACAGAATTTAAAAAACTTCCGACACACGCAGTGGTCGGCCAGGTGGTTAGTACCCATTCCCGCCGCTGGGAGGCAGGTATCAGGAACCATTCCCATTTTCTATTCATAAATTTTCTGTCGCCGGTACTGAAAACACCTGTTTTCAGTACCTCCGGCTTAGGATTTTGGAAACTTCATTTGCCGCTAAGTATCCTAATTGTCTTTTAATTTATTTACTTGGATTTGTGGCTAGGCATACGCTATCTTAAATTGATTTGAATTTGATTCATTTTTGCATAAGATATCTGAATGTAGTTAAGCTAGTTTCAGAGGGTGTTGTCTGCAAAGATAGGGTGTGGCTACCGAAAGCTTCGGTAGTTCCGCACTTGGGGGGCGCAATTAATCAGTAAACATGTCTATTTCCGTAAAGAAAAAGTATGATTCGTATGTACGCAATTAATCAGTAAGCGTGTCTAATTCCGTAAGGAAAAAGTTTGTTTAGTATGTACGCAATTAATCAATTACGGAAGTCAGGGTAGTGATACTGCTAACCTTCCGGTAGACTTTATTTTGCCTAACGCTGTAGTATGGCCTACGGGTTATGACTATGTCTGCGAGAGGTGATCGCTCTCCTTCATTGTTGTGAAGAGTTCTACTTCTGTTTTTGTTACGCCTAACCCTGTAATGTTGCCTTCGGGCCCTAAAACAGTGTCTGTAGAGGTTATTGCCCTTTCTCTTATACTATTTCGATTCGTAACTTAGAATCGAAAGTGCTTGCTTTAGAGAGCAATAGTGAAGTGGCTAAGTGCAGTGACAGTGCCCCTTGTGTAGTGGAGGGTGCGTCAGATCGGCCTTATAACGCCTCTAGGTCTAGACCTCTGTCGAACTCCCAGAACCAAGGGAGAGGGCATGTCGAAAGCCGAAGGAGGGTTACAGGGAACCCCACCGATCTGGCGTGCCTTCGGCAGTTTCTGATGAAAATCCCCAGACTGCCAAAGTGCGTGCACATGCACGAATCCTAAAGGATTGCTTCTCGTCCTCCGAGGCGTCCTCCCCGCACAAGGGTTGGAGCTCTCGGAAGGACTCGCGCCCTCTAAGAAGCTTTATAGAAGAGGACGCTTCACGTCCCCTCTCCCTCGTTATGTGTTTCAGTGAGAAGTAAGAAGGCGAAAGTTGCCTGATCACGTGTACTTCTTTCCACCAAGAAATATGAAAAAGAAGGCAGTTTCTCTCGCTTGTTTTGACGCCTGTCAGGAGCGTGACGCTTTTCTGCACGCTTATTTGGACGATCGGCTTGAACAGGACGCTCGGATGGACGCACTCACCAGTGGACGCCGAGCGTCCTCGCCAGTGGCCGCCGAGCGCGCACCAGGACGCCGAGCGTCCTCGCCAGTGGACGCCGAGCGTCCTCGCCAGTGGACGCCGAGCGCGCACCAGGACGCCGAGCGTCCTCGCCAGTGGACGCCGAGCGCGCACCAGAACGTTTCTGTTGAACTCTTCAAGCTCTTGTTTAAGATTTGAGCCTCAAGAAAGTGAACAGAACTTCGTCTTCGAAACCCAGCAAGACCTCGGGTTTCGTGAATTCAAGAGGTCTCTGTCAATATTATATTGCTTTTCGCAAAGGTGGATGGAGTTAAGGAAAGCTCAAGGGAAGATCTCGTTTTCTCTACCTCAGTCAAGACTTTGAGATAAGACAGTTACGGGTTATGTAAAGGCTCGACGTCCTGAACGTCAGGATTTTCGGCAACGTTCAGTAGGATTCTTGCAAAGGCACTCATCAAAAGGACGCTCTTCAGGAAAGCGCAAGACAGGACTTCCTTTGCCATACTGCCAATAAATTTAAAGCTTTTTAGACCATCTGAAAGGGTTTTTCAGATGATAGATTTTGTTAGTTTCTAGTCGAGACTTCCATGCCGATTGAGCATCGTCGTTCTACCTACCGTAAGCCCAGTCTCTTAACAGGATTCTTGTCCCTTCCTTGTTTGAGACGGGAATCGAAAAATAAAAGGCTCGACTTCCTGGATTACGTTTTGTCAATTCAGTGACTTTCCCCCATTGACAATATACTATCGTTTTGTCAAGTAAGTGGGTCTCCCCTCATTGACAAAATATCTCTCTGTACCGTTAATGGGTTAGTTCTCATTGACAAACATCTCATTAACTTGATATTGCGTAAGCAAATAAGGACAAGGTTCGGAAGAGCTCTCCTTCCTCATTCGCAGACTCGTACAAGAAATAGACTTGTAGACTTCGTCAATGAACGCTTATGTCCAGTATCTTAAGAAGCTTGAGCTGTCTGCTTCGATTCTCTAAGTTTTGTTCATGAAACTTGCCTGTCAGATATGTATGTAGCTGTATTTCCGAATTCAGCTATATATATGTCTGCCAGGTAAGTATGAACAAACTTTATTGTGATATAATAAAATTTTTTGCCTTGCGTTATTTTACTACTGGTTGGTTCAAGTCTTACACGCTTGCTGTAGTTACCTCTTCGGATGGCAACCGAGAGGTCTATTGTCTACTATTTTAAGGACATTTAATCGTCACTCCCTGCAGCCTTCCAGGAGTTTCCGATTTATCTTTTACCGTTGTATGGTAGTGTTCTGACGACACAAACGCATCTATATATTTAGCGTTTTCTGTTTCGCTTAAATATACCAGCTTGAGAGTCTCTTTTTGTTCAAAAAATAACGGACCTATTTATTCGTAGAATAGGGTAGCTGGCAACCCAGACATAAGTTAAGAGACGACGTTCGTAAGCTGCTGGCTGCTGCTGTGTCTGACTGTCCAAGTTCCAAACTTCCAACCGAGCCAGTAACAGATCGTGCGCTGTCATGCGCAGTAGGTTACGTCTCTCTCTCCTGCGGGATTGACTGACTAACCGTATCTCTGTGCTGGCGGTTACGTCTCTCCTGCGGGATTGACTGACTAACTGTATCTCTGTCCTACAATCACGGACTTTAGCCTAAGATTGAGGGGATTTCTTACGTGAATGAATAAACGTTGCATTAGTTTTGCCTTACTATGTTCAACAGAGTTATCTCTTAATCCTTTCGGTGCTCGTTACCGCACGTATAGAACTACGAGTCTACCGCAACATTGCACTTTTATATGCTCTCCTGCTTAGGCAAAGCGCAGCCTTATAGGGGAGTAAGCATACTCGGGGAGGGAATGGATGAGCTTGCTGGGGACCATTTCCTTCCTGAAGAAGTTTGTTTCCCCGAATAGACTGCAATTCAGACCACAGTTTTTTCCTACCGGGAAACTGAAATATTATTCAAGATCTAGGAATTATGCTGAACATCTCTCAGTGCGTCATGATAGAAAGAAGGTGCCGGACATCTGGATAGTGTTTCAGATGTCCTGGATCTTAATCTGAAAGAAGTAAATGCAATTCGGTCGTCCCTCCAGTCCTCGAAACGAGTTTTTGGAACCAGTGGTCCACATCAACTCTGATATTCCACAGCTCTCTCATATCTTAAGAAGTATCTTCTCTCGGTCCCTGCTCGAGTTTACGAGAAAGAGCCTATTATAACAACAGGCGTAGAATGTAACGATCATCTAGAGGTTCGTTACAGGATTGCAAAAGTCCGTACGAATCGTCTCGATCGACGGCAGCAACGATAGATTACTAACATGCTAGGTATTTTAATTAAGTGGTGTTCTTTTTATGGTTGTCTGAGAGGGTTATTTCCTCTTCAGTATGTGAAGTGTAATGTGTTACGTTAGCTTTGTGTGTGGTTCAGGTGGTCTAACTTATTCTAGCATGAATGCCCCTGGTAAGAGAGGGCTAGGGTTTCCTGTCAACAAATTGGTCCCGTCCAGTTGTCAGACCCTTGTTGTTAGCTTTCTCAACAAACAGGTCACATCCTAGTTGAGAGCTACTAAGGTTTAGCAGGCTAAGAGGCAGGACCTACGAAGTCAGCTACCTAAGCAGGTAAGGAACTTAAATAATTTTAAAAATTAGTTAATTTTTGATTATGACGATGTTGCTGTCTGTGACCCACCTCCAAATGTGTCAATCAGCTATATATATACCTGCCAGGTAAGTGTCATGCATAAAAATGATATTGTTATGATACAATAAAGTTTTATGCATACTTACCGCTGGCAGGTATATATAATTAAAATTCCCACCCTCCTCCCCTCAGGAGACAGGGTTCAGAGAAAATCTGAGGAAAACGGGAATAGTTCCAAGTACCAGCGCCACGGGAACGTGGGGGAGATCACCTGAACTACCAGTGGTCTAGCGGTTGCCGAGAGTTTTGAAAATTCTGCCAGTGCGAACAGACAACAGAGAATGTTGTTTGACAGATTTGCATCTGTCAAACAACAAAGACCTTCACGATCATTGAGGTCTGTGGAATCTCGATTCTAGCTCACCATCTACTTTTTGTCTCGCCTGTTTTCTCGGAGTCAGACACTCGTGCGAGATCAGGCGACATATAGTAGCCCTGAGTTTCTTATTGACGAAGTCGATTGCGGACGACGTTGGGTTGCGTTGATACACCCCCAAGGTTTGCTTAGATTGAATCGCCCAGGCAGTCCAGACACTCATCCTTCAGCTAAGAATAGTGCCTTTTGGTCTTCAGGGTACAGCCTTGCTGTCCTTGATTCGTCTGACTGGTCAACTGGTCGTTCACCTGACTTTAGTACAGACTGTGCATTTCCGGATCGAAGCTTTCAATATGGAACTTAGACGTAGTCTGAAGTTCTTGATGTCAAAGCATTCGAACCTCTCCTGCCTGTTAACTTCTTGTATGTGATCAGGAAGGCCTTCTTCTAACCACCCTAGATACGACAAAGAGGGTTAGTGAGATTTTAAGCCATCGTCACAAGTTTTGGCTTTAGAGAACACAAGGAGGTGTGCTCTCTAAGCCTTTCGTTATGGCCTAAGAATGGAAATCCTTTTTGTCCTTGGGCCAGGATCTTGGAAGCAAGGATGGCACAAGTTAGTGGGCAGGAGCCAGAGAGAGTCCTTTGTGCCCTGTCAGGTCTCTTAAGTTTTATCTACTTAAAATCAAGAAAGTCGAAGTCAGTCGGGCAATCTGCAGTGTTCCGAAAAAGACCAGACTTGCCCATATCGAAGTACACCCTGGTTTTAGGGTTAAGGAGTTCTTTCAAAAAAAAAAAAAAAAAAAAAAAAAAAAATGCTCCTTCATTGTGTTTGCACAAAGATTTGAAATCTTTTTATCTGAATGCTCACGAGGTGAGGGCGCGGCCTCGGAAGCATTTCAACAGAGCATGGCACTCAGCAACATCCTGAGTACCATGTTTTAGCGAAGCAACTCTGGGTTCACTTCACACTCCCTGCGAGATGTGAAGATGGCATATGAGATCTGCTGCTCGCTAGGCCATACGTGTCTGCAGACACAATCTTGGGGGCAAGAAGTACTACTCATCCTATCCTGTAGAAAATGGTTAGGAAGAGCTCTTAATTTAGTTGTGGAGTCGCTGACAACGGCGACTTCTTACTCTGAAGCCTTAGTTAACACACATTAACTTTGGCTAGGTTGGTCAGGTGGTGATATATATAATTATATATATATATATATATATCTTCTTAGCCCTCATGGTATGGTCAATATGGTCTAGTCACATTGTGGTCACGCCCCCGTTGACAGATCATCTGGAGTGCACCAGCTTTATAGGTCTATACCTCGCTGGCAACTCTAGTAAAGCAGAAGCAGACTTGGGTGACAGTAATCACGAAGTCGGCTATGCTAACAGGTGGAACCAAGATGTAAATCATCTGCATGCATTTGTGTCCCAAAATCCTTCTATTCTGTCCCTTCCCACCTCCAACGGTGGGGTTCAACTATTATATATTATAATCTGACAGGTAAGTTCATGAGCAAAATGATATTGTTATGATACAATAAAGTTTGTTCATACTTAACTGGCAGATATATATATATTCAAGTACCCACCCACCTCCCCTCAGGGACAGTGGAAATAAAAATTATGAAATAGAAAATGGGAATGGTTCCTGATACCCGCCTCCCAGCGGCGGGAATGGGTACTAAAACCACCTGGCCGACCACTGCGTGTGTCGGAAGTTTTTTAAATTCTGTCGGACTTCAGAAAATACAGCTATATATATACCTGCCAGGTAAGTATGCATAAAACTTTATTGTATCATAACAATATCATTTTTAATATCCTAATATTTTTATAAAAAAGAATGTATCAAAAAGCACAAAAACTGGTGTAGACCAAATGACTGCTATGCGAGCGAGAAAATTTAATAATACAGGAGTGGCAATGTCTCCCATTAGTGATGCTAAACATGTTAAATTGTAATTTTTCAGCTATGTAAATTTCAGTTCCCTATAGTCATAGTTCATATGGAGCAAAAGCATTTTGTGCATATATTTTGATCTACTACACCTTACCTGGTTATGCTGGTGTAGTTACTCAACTCGTTCGTTTAGAGGTAGTTCATATACATACATATATGAAATCCTTTATTAATACTGTATGTCTGTAAAAGACACTGGTTTTGACAAAACTCACTTGACTAATTTAAGCAAATGTCTCCAACTAAAACATGCTAAAGAAACAACAACCTTTTGGATTTTTATAGTACAATACAGTATACGTATACAGTACTGTGCTTTTGGAGTAATATGTACAGTGCATTGGATACAATGATGTTGATGATATACAATGATAATTTTTCATTACAGATACAGCGCTTCAAGGAACACTGTCATCACGTGAAAACTTCAAAGGTTGCATTCGTAATATTGTTCTCAATAGTGAAAGACGTGATTGGACTGATATGTATCGTATGCAAAATGTTCTTCTTAATGCTTGCCCTGTACAGTAATATGCTGTTACTGTTGTTTATAATTTTCTTCAAATTGGTGTATTTAATACCTTACAAAAAGATGTGTATATTTTGAAGTAAATTGTATGTAAATCATGTCAAATAGCCATGAGTTCTAGTGAGAATTTTAGACATTTACCAAATGTCTTTGTTTTTAAATATATATAATATAAAAGAAAAAAATCTTTGTTTTTAAAAACATATATGGTATAAAAGAAAAAATCTCAGATCTCTCAGTCCATTGTTATTTACTAATAAATTGCTTTGATGTTCAGGCATTGATTAATATGCTAAACATTAATGTTTTTAAATCACTTCTTTTATGCTTGTACAGTGTACAGTTAGATTTGCAGTGAGAATTACGTTTGTGTGTATGTTGTAATTAAAAATGAATGGTTTGGTTGAAACTGTATGTAAGGCATGTCTGTAAATTTTTACAATTTCTTTTATAGATTTTACGTTTTATGTTTGTCTGACCATAAGATTTTCTTAGCAGTACTTCCTTGTCAATAAATTTGTGTGCCATCCACAGTGGTACAAAGCCATTGATCTTTATTAATTTTAGAAATATAAAATATTTTCATATTCAGTACTTATTTCACTTACCATTATGTTCCGGGAATAATTTGTATGTTAGTGCATAACAAAACATGTAATATATTAACCTTAAGTTGATATGATGTAATTTACTTTTTCTTAAGGCATTTTGTTCTACCTCTTTTTTTCTCTCTCTCTCTCTCATGCTCTTGTGATTGATTTCAATGATAAGAAAAATTTCAATCATTAGATTGTTTAATGAAGAAAGGCAGGTCACTAGTCACTTCTACAACAGGACTTTAAATTTCTGTACAGTAATAAGTACCACTTAATTAACGAACCTTGTACATATACGAAATGTATACACATAGTTTGCAAATTATTTGACACTCTCTTTTTATAAAGCAGGCAATTTTATCTGAATCGAAGGTCAAAAATTGTTTATAACTCATTAAGAATTTGTTAGCTGTTTTGTCTTTCTCCCAAAATCCCAGTCTTTTTTTATACACTCTCCCAAGACCCCAGTCATTTTTTATACACCCATCCTTCTACCACTCAATCTGAATGACTCGTGCATCTCAACCACCTCAACCAGGTGTAAGTCATAGCTAAACTGTCAGTCACTTATTTTTCTTTAATGTAAAGATACATAACTACATTTCTATCTTATATGTACTCTAATTTTTCTATAATTAAAAAATAACTAGAATTTTAACATACATATACATCTTTCATACCTCACAGACATGACATTTATCATCCGACCATTGATTATGAGAATTCAGTCACACAGCACTTTTGGCCACTATTGGATTTATGTATTGGTTAGGTTTTTAATGCTTTCTTTTTTTGCGAGAAACTGGTGCTTATTAATAGTATGTAGGGTGGCTGATGATGCAATGTTTAGATATCACTTGATAAATCAAGAATAATTTTAAATTGGTTTACACTGACTAGTGAAATGTAAGTTGCAATATTATATGTAGAATGAGAAAATAGCAACAGTCATTATCTTGAATTTACAATGCAAATGATCATCATTGCTTAAGCCTGAGAGAAAGAGATAAGAATTGTTTGAAACTGATAACAAAAGAATACAGTCCATAAAATTCTGGTTCCAGAAAGGAAGGTAAACCACTAAAGAGAAGATGAAACATAGAAAATAAAAGTTTGAAAACCTCAAAGACAATATTCATTTTTTCCTGTTTCATGTCATTACTAGTGCCAGATTTCTACATCAACACATGAATTACAGTAAAAACGTAATTTTCCTAGTCCATATAATATCCTTTATGGGAGTAGTGTCATCAGTGCACTGCAGGCATGACTGAAGGGTGTTTGCAGGCTTCCTATGACCCATAGCTGTGCACACTTTTTATCCTTTTACTTGTTTACATGTGCTTTCTACCATCTTGCTGTCCAACCTCTCTAAACTATTACTTCTTACTGCAAGTGTTAGTTTTCTTAGTTTTACTTTTGGTCCTTGTATACTTTCATCTCTAGTTTTTGCCCATAAGGGTTATTGTCAGTGTATCTCATATGGTGCACTGTAGGCATTAATAAATGGTATCTACAGCATCTCTGAGTCCCCTAGATGCACCCATCATTCTAACTTTTTACTCTTACCTCCTTCCCCACTTCCTTTTACAGACTTGCTGTCCAACCTCTAACCAATACTTAGTGTAACTATGAGGTTTTCTCCCAGGCCACCTTTAGATCCTTGTACTTATATGAGACAGTAGGTTTTTGTACAAAAATTTATTTTAGGAAGAGGGTTATAACCATTTAGTGAATTATCTGGAACCGAAATCAATATACTTTATACTGATTTAGTAATTTTTTATTTTTAGTTCATCTTTCTCTCTTGGCATTACAGTATACATATTGATAAAAAAAATATAAGAAACGTTTTGGAAATGTTGTATTAAAGCAAATAATGGTCTGTACAATGCTAAAACGATAATTTTGAAGCCTCCGTACGATAAAGGTCAAATTGGTATTATCCGTTCTTCTATGCAACTGCCTATCAATGGCTACCATTTTTTCCGTAAGTTCCATACTCATTCCACTTTTTAAATATGCTTTTGCATTCTCAGTCCATTCACTGACTATGGTGTGCTTTCGTCTTTTCATTGAATCTATTCATAGCCCAAGTACTTAAGTAAAAGAGACTTACCTACTTCTCAGTAGCCCAGCCAAGTAAGTGGTTTTCCTTTTTAGGAAGGTTCAGTTAATTTTTAATTATTTAGTAATATAGCCAATGTATTATATATATATATATATATATATATATATATATATATATATATATATATATATATATATATATATATATATCTACCAGCATTAGTCAAGCATTAGCTTACTTATTTGGCACAGTACTTTTTTTCTTTATTTAGCTAATATAAAGCCCATTCAAGAGCACGAATTTGTGGAGTGATGAAGTGTAGGACAAATAGCAAAAAGATGTAGAAGCCTTTCATCATTAGTGTACCAAACCGAAATTTTATATATATATATATATATATATATATATATATATATATATATTATATATTATATATAATATATATATATATATATATATATATATATATATAAAATTTCGGTTTGGTACACTAATGATGAAAGGCTTCTACATCTTTTTGCTATTTGTCCTACACTTCATCACTCCACAAATTCAGTGCTCTTGAATGGGCTTTATATTAGCTAAATAAAGAAAAAAAGTACTGTGCCAAATAAGTAAGCTAATGCTTGACTAATGCTGGTAGTATCCCATTTGTTAGAAATATAAGTAAGTTGTTCCTTAATTGTCACCATTACAATGTGAAAGTTGCTTGGTGTACAGTTGAAGGGGTTTCCAACTTACTTTGGAGGGTGCTTCCCCCCCACCCCCGTTCTAGATCATTGCCATGTAAAATTGTTAGTCGTTTAGTATGCAGATGGGGAATTATAGCATTAATTTGTGACCACTTAGTTTGAGGGGAAAGTAGAGGTTTTAAGAAGTTGCTTCGGAATCGTCGGACACCAGCTCTTGACTGATGTTTATTCCTGGGTCATTGAACAGGTTAAAGTACTTTTTCAGAAAGGTGGCAGACTAGCCGGTATGTCGCCGTTCGGTGTTATATCCTAAAACACACGTATGCGGTAGGCTTACCAAACAGGATACAGTAATCGTTGGCAAATGTACAAAACATAAATTATTCAACATGAATCTGTGAACAATATTACTGTAAAACTAAAGATCCAATGTAAACCGAGTTGCCACGTGATACCTAGGCCTTGGCTACTCCTAACTGTAGTTGGAACATGGCCTTACTTAACCTAAGTTGCTGTGCCCTATCATTGGTCGGGAGGAGGAGCACCCTCCAAAATAAGTTGGAATTCCTTCATCTGCCGGTTGACACCATATCGATGTCTGCACAAGTTACATGTAGAAGATTGACGCCATATCGATGTCTGCAGTCACCTGTGCAACAAACTTCCCATTTCCTGTGCTAAATCCGCAAAACATTTGTTACCCATATTTGCTGGTACACTTTCTTAAAGTTTCTTTACAAGAATGTTAAACGTTGATACCGTTCGAACTGCAGCCAAGGAAACCTAGCAAATTTTCGGACAAAAAGAAGACTGCATTCAATATTTAGATAATTAGTTAAACTCCAGAAGGTTATGTATTGCATGAAATTATTACGTATTCATGATAATTCACTTTAAAATATTCATTGTTGAATAAGTAACCAAGATTCCTGACGCGTTCTGTTTAATTTTCATTAATATAGGTGTATTACATAAGTGTAATATAAATCACATACGGTGTAATATATATTACATACATAATGTAATTTTTGTATCATCTAATGGTGCTTTTAAGTAATGAATTTGGAATTAGGACTTCAGTCCTGTATTATGGCGTAATGATATTTTGACTGTCGTATCAATTTTAGATGAATTGTCATACTACACTTTCTTATAGTAAATGGTGACTTAAATATGTACACAATACATATCTGAGAAATTTACCAGTTATTCATGCAGATTATTATCAGCTATTCATGTAATTGTTATAATCGTATTGTTCACATAATATCTTTATTGTTACATTTTGGGTATGTGAAGAAGTTTGTCTCCCTGAATTAGCAACGGCCAGAAAATTGTTAAATGTACAAAATTAGCATTGAGGCCCATATATTTTGGCTAAGAAATATACAAATTCATACAATAGCTAGTACGTAAAAAAATACGTGTTGATTATAGAAAAAAAAACTTAAATGACCACTAAGCTTTAATCAAATTTTATGGGTCTAAATGATAACTTCCCTATATTAACGATTTCATGGGCAATTCAAATCTGGGCCTTTATTTCTTACGGAGCAAAAATAGCCAAGTGGCCCAGCACGTGACCCGTGACGTCACGGCCACAACACACTTTTCAAGATCACCTAGAAGATCCTGACCAAGTGTGTCTCAACTCTGTGCGGCCACTTCAGCCAAAATGCAATTTAATTTTCGCTCGTATGTCCACTGAGAGCCTGGCCATGTGGCCCCCTTGAAAAGTAACGACAAACTGATAATATTGGTTTAGATAATAACGTAAATGAGATATAAATGGGAATAAGTCTCTAAGAAATAATACAATTTAGATTTTAAAAATACATAGATCATAACGATAATATTAAGGGATTCAGTAATTCCTGGTGGAACAGGCGATTGCTGTCCATTTCATTACACACACTTATGTATATATACGTGTGTGTATGTGTGTTTGTTTTTTAGATGCTTTTACTGTCTGGAATTTTCTCTACTTTTATTATATGATTCGTGCCCGGATGTTCTGGGCAGATGACAAGGCCTTGAGGAGGCGCGCACTCTAAAACTCTTAGGGCGAGATACAATAAAATTTGGTCAAAATAACAAGTTTTATTACGAAAAATAAACATTTAAATACATTAACAGAACACCGAAACTAAAGTTCCTAGCAGAATTCCACAGTACACGCAGTTTCGTACTGCTTTTACCATTTCCATAATACAAATACTTGAAAATTCTCATGGCCATTTGTATGTTGCAGCACATAGGATCTTTCATGCATGTCACATGCTTGTAAAGCACTAAGTCCACAAACTGGACGAAAAATCTGCACAATACGAGACCCATTGACTCAATGTCACAAACAAATAACTTTCTTGCGGATAAAGTTAACTTACGGTTAAGACGGAATTCGACCTAGCATGGCGATGGCTGGGAGTCGGAGAATTGAGACAAATTTTTATGGTACTTACACGGATCAGGTTCTGGGCAGGAATTACGCGTTACTTCGCCCTTCTTCAAAGGAAACTTACGCTTTCCCGCGTGAACTACAGAATCCTTGTAATTCAGGCGGGAATCATCGATTATTTCGACGTTACATATATAACTAAATCTATTTTATTCTTGAATGTGAAATATGACTTACGTTATTATTTAAGATCAATGAATTAACTTAAAGTTCTGGCTGAAGGCCGTAATCTGCAAATTCTTTAATGACTATGCAGTCCTTGGCTCCAAATCTATACATAGATAATTTATCTCTTACTAGTGATCAGCGAATTATATTTATTAACGAAAATTCATAACGTCTTCTTTTCTATAAGACGCGCTTCCTTCCCCGCCATGCGTTTAGGAATTGCGTCATAAACTGTAGTGTATTGGACAGCTTTCTGTTCAATGAATCGCCCGCAAGATCCCTCAGTCTTGCCCCTTAATTTTTAACGCAACACTTGTGAAGTTAAATGGCGGGGATTTCGAATGATCAGTTCGAAATTCACGTCATACTCCACACCCGAAGTATGGGGCGTTAAAATGTTGGACAATTCAGGAAAGACTGAGCTCGGGGGGGGAGTAACTACTCCTACACTACTCAGTCAGGCTCACTGCGTAGCGCTCCACAAAGACTAACATTACACAAAAAAACATGACATGTCAAAGAAATTATACATCAACATTACACCCGGGGTAATCAATGTCATATACAAATAAAATATCAATGGCAGATATATATACATAAATGTACCCATACACATAAGGTAGACATGAATCAGCACACAAACTCAATAGGCAATGGGCCTGCAACAAGATCAAAGGTATAAATGTAAAATTAAGATCAAGGGAACATGAATATACTCTCATAAGGCATTCTGCCTTCACTCAATCAATGGCATGAAAATGAAAGTCATATATGGACAACTTTGTATGCAACAAGCATAGACTTTGGGCACTCGCCTCAAAATGCAATACAACATGCAAGAGAAACTTCTATATTAAGCTCTTCATCTTCAATAATCTTCATGCAATATGCATGTTATTCTAGGCTACTCGCCTTCAGTAATCAACAAGCATTAATCAGATAGACAGGCCATTTGCCTTTAAGGAAACAGATTACAAGTGATTCAGTATGTACTCTTTTACGGGACACATGCCCTCAAAACGCTTTCCCTTCTCTACAAGTACTCATATACATTTTTCTTAATCTACTTTGAGGGTGGGGGCTACCTCTGCACAACGCTCGACTTGTTTGCACAAGAGGGGGCTCCCACTACCTTACGCTAACCCGACGCACTTCCATCCTCTGAGGATTCAACTCACCTACACTTACTTGGGTCCACCCTCCCTGCCTACCAGAATACGGGACCTTCCTGTTTTCTTTTACTGTTTCTAGCCATAACTTATATATATTTGCTTTCCATTAAGTGCTTCATCAACTCACGCTGCTTAGCAGCAGCCTTTCTCAAAGGGCGTGCAGAACGTCTTTGTCTGCCTAACTGAACGTCAACGTCACTACCACTCGATACCTCGGTATCATTCACTTCAGCACTCTCACTTACCGTATTGGTATCGCTCGATTCGTTACCAATATCGTCAGCATCTTTGTCACTCAAGACCTTTGTGGCTGGTTGTTCGGATGTTGCAGCCAGTGCCTTCCCTTGGTCGTCCCCAGACGTCATAACATTTCCTGGAATACCTACTGCTGGGCTGTACGCTCCCTCGTCTCGGACCTCTTCGTTGCCGTCGTTGTCACGCACCATCTCCTCCGTCGCACCATCAACATCGTCACACCATTCATCTCCAACGCCATCATCGTCATCTGAGGGGGCAATTTCCAGGGGGACCAAGTGGCTGACAGCACGCAGGGACTCAACATCTTCGAACAATACCTTGGCCGAACGCACGACACCGTCGTCGTCCGGGTAAGTCTCCACGACGCGTCCAAGGGGCCACGTTGCCCGCTTTTGATTTTCTTGCTTTACTAACACGATGTCTCCGGGGTGCAGCTTAGTGGGTTCCCCAGACTGACAATAGTGTCGGGCTCTTAGGGCACTCAGGTACTCCTTCCTCCACCTCTCTCGGAAGGCTTTCAAAGTGTCTGTTAGTTTAAGATATCGATCTCGTAGCCTCCGGGAGGTGAAGGTAGCATTAAGGTCTTCATCTGGCAAAACAGGTGCCATCAAATTGATTAAGTGACCTCGCACTAAATGAGAGGGGGTGAGGACCTCGTCCTCGCAATTGTCACCGCTATACATCAACGGCCTATTATTCACTACCGCCTCTGCTCTTTCACTAGAGTCAATACGTGGGCCTCCGGGAGATGCTTTCTCCTGAGGGCTATCTGCCTTTCCACGGCGCACGGGGTGTTTGGAATCGCCATTCTTCACCAGTCCTCCTCAGGAACTGCTGGACTTCATCCTCTTCATAAAGTCCCTGAAGGAGGTTGCTGGCCGTCTTGAACGTTTGGTGGTTATCAGAAGTGATTATGGGCGGGGCTCCATGCGTAGCGCTGAATCTTCGAATAGCTAGAACAAATTCCTCCGCATCCAAGGAGGGGCAGAAATCTAAATACACGGCCCTGGTGGCCATGCATGTCACGAGGAGGATATAGCCTGGCCGAGTTTCGGTTTGTATGGCTGCGGTGTGGTCCACGCCGACTGCGGCAAATGGCTTCTGCAAGGTGATTCTTTCCTTCTGCAGGGGGGGGGTGGTGGTGGTTCTCTCATCAGCGGTTGGAATGCTAGCACGCATTCTGGACACTTCCGTTACAACTTGCTTAGCAATTGACCTCAGGCCCGGCCGTCCAGCATTTCTGTCGAAAAACCGCCATTAGTGTATTGACGTTACAATGGAGGTGCAAACAATGCAAATACTTTAAGTATGCTCTGACTAATTGTCCCTTAGCAGGCAAAAGAATTACATGTTTCATCTCTTCAATTTGGGACACTCGTCCCCTAGTGCAAATCAATTTGTCTACTAAAATTAGACTTAATTGCCTCACAAAATTCAATATCTCAACGAGGGGGTCTGACCTCACCCTCCAAATATGCATACACAGTAGGTAAATAGAATTTTTGTTCTAATAAGACAAGAACTCGAAAAGGATCCCTTTTCACTTTTGCAAACTTTTAACACTAATTTGGTTACTCTAATCAAAATTTGGAACTCAACCTCCCTGAGTAGTAGTTCCCATATTTCTCCTGGGGGAATAGACCTTGTTTCTTCCCTCAGTTCCTGCACCGCCGCTACCATGGTTCTGATATTCGTTAGATCTTCCTCTTTGAAGGGAACAGGCTCTCCTGGATTCCAAGAACTCTGGACCTTGGCGCCAAAGAGGATTCTGCTGCAATTGCTGGATTGTTGACATCGGCAGGATTCTGTTTGCTGGGCACATACTACTTCAATCTGAAATCACAAATCTGGCGGAGAAAAACAACTTCCGCCACACGGTTAGATATAAAGATATTTTTGTTGTCCTTGGCATCCGGTGATGCCACCTATGCTAAGGCAACTTTGCTATCTGACCAGATACTAATTTCTTGCGGCTCTATTAGCCCTTTAATTGTTTTCTTTTGCTAGCCTACAACCTCGCAGCAATGCCTAAAAGTTCTAATTTAGGGATGATGATTTTGAGCATCCCTTCGGAGTGATTCTCATTTTGCTGGCGAGTAATCTTACATTGCTTTCTTCATCTCTGACATATGCTACAGCACATATGACCTACTACTGGCATCGATGAATATATGGTTTGGATCTTCTGACTCCTGCCGCTCTCGGATATGTTAACTCACAGACTGATTTCAATTCTACTAGCAGTTTTCTCGCGCTTCTTTAGCCTTTTCCTTACATAACACGTCATCCCATCCAATCTATTGTTCCCAAAGTTGTTGGAGAAACAGTTTTCCCCTAACAAATAAAGGACTGACTAGACCTAGCGGATCGTAAATTGATACTAACAAAGATAGTACCCTACGCTTCGTAGGTACCCATCCCTCCCCCAATTCACGAATCCTCTCACTCTCTTTCACACACAGACGGTCGAACGTCTCGAGCCCATCTCAGCCCGAGCACGCTCACATTCACAGGTTCTTTCCACTCTTTCTCGCTATCGAAGGCTATACTGTTTGTTGCCCACCCTTCCAGCGGCATTCTGGCCCTATCCAAGATTGCGTGGACAGATTCTTGTTCCTTTTTCTTCTCATCCAAACTGTCAAATGTACTGACATAGTTATCAACATAAAAGGACTTGCTTAATTCAGGTCTTCCTTCTAACTTAAAATGATGATTCAACACTTGTTGTAACAAAAAGGGACTAGCCGTGATGCCGAACACCACGACTCTGAAAGCGAAGGTCAGCGCTCGACCTGCTACCTCTTGCCACAGGAATCTTGTATATTTGGCATCACTGGGATCTAACTGTACTCTATAAAATGCTTTGCTTATGTCTGCAAGCATGGCATATTTATTCATTCGAAACTTTAGAAGCAAATTATAGGCAAACTCTACTAAATTAGGCCCAGGTAACAGGCATTCATTTAATGATTTATTTTCTTAGCTTTGGATGAGGCATTGAATACTATTCTAAGGGGGGTCGTGCGGCTATCCTTTTTAATGCCGAAATGCGGCATGTAGTATCCTTCTATTTTAGGATCTTTACTTCATATATAAACTCTGCCTCTAGGTATGTGTGATCACTCCCTGATATTGATCATAGTTATTCCCTGTACTTTCTGAAATTTGGTTTGCAACAAATCCAGCTGTGCTACAGCATTTCTAAAGTTGGTTTCTGGCCTACCTTCTGAACGGAACGGCAAGCTAACCTGATATCCTTCAGGCTTCTTCGTTACACTCTGCGAAACCTTTCGCATAGCTTCCGCTTCGCGGACAGTGTATTGCTCGGATGGGGCGATGCCTAAGGTGTCTAAACGCCACCATCCATCAACATCAAGTGCATTGGTTCGCTCGCGACCCTACATACCCTGAGTGTTCTCACATGATCTATCTTGTGACCTTCTAATAGCCACTATGGCACTTTCCCATATGGCGACATGCCATTATGGGTCAGAAAAAGACTTATCCCATCGATCCTTTCTACTCCAATAATAAAATAATTAAAATAGTCTGCACCCACAAGAATGTGCACGTTTCTTATTGCTCTTACTGTCAGGATCTGCTAACGTGACTCCCTTCCCCACTAGGTGTTGTCTTACTCTTACATAACCTGCGTTATGAATCAGGACGTCTACGTTCTCGTGAACAACTAGTTTCATTCAAACAATTCTATTACCCATCTCTACCTGGCAACTCACTACGTCATACTGGACCACTGATTTCTGCTGAACCAAAGGGAGCAATGTTTAATGCCACTCTGCCTACCACTGGCAGGCCTAACTGCTTTGCAATTTTAGCGGAGATAAAACTTCATTGACTCCCAGTGTCCAAAAACAAGCGAACCCGTTTACTCCCCTGCTTGTGATGGATCTCGGCCATGGCCGTTGGCAAAATCGTACAGGGAAGATCTACACTAGACGTTTGGGCTACTTTAGCGCTCTTACACGTTATAATTCTACCTTCTCTTGGGGGCGGACGGGGGTTTTTATCGTGCTGCCTGGTCGTCGCATTTTACTACTGGGCGGGAGGTTGTAGCTTGACTGTTACTTACTAAACTGGGATTACTTCGGGACGAGGTGCAGGGAACTGAATGTGCTTTTCTAAAGCTGCTATTATCACAAATGGAAGTATTATGATTTTTCCACAACTTTTACAGGAATTGGGGTTAGTGCATCTATCACTACGGTGACCTGACTGAAGGCAATTAAAACACAGGCCCTTTCTTAGTAGACTGCGGCGTCTAGCAGCCACGTCACTTAATCGGCGGCATCCATGAGGCGGGTGCTGTTCATTGCAAATGGGACAAGAATTGTTCTGCATAGGTTTCGTTTTGGGTCTAACGCTGACATCGTTATTCTTATCAGATTCTAATTTTTCGCCTCGCTGTAACACGTCATCTTCCAACATGCGAATTATGAAGTCTATAGCTTCAAAAAATTCTTCTAAATTATAGTCACATTTTTCTGAGGTGTTGACCACCTTTCGATCGAGGCTTACTTCTGACAACTTCTGATTGATAAGGCTCATGACCATGCCATGGCCTATATCATTAGTACTGAGCCTCTTTATTTGCTCAATGATCACTGTTAACTCAAACCTGAACTTCTTCAGCTCTACGGGGTTCAACGAGGGTACGAAAATGTTGGCAAGTTTTCGATGCAAGATCACGAGCGTTTGGTGTACATTACCATATTGCTTATCTAAGAGATCTAACGCTACCTGGTAATTTGTGGCGGTTACACTTAGGGATTTAACGATCCTAAGCGGATCCCTGCCCAGAGTCCCTAATTAAGGTAAGTTAAATTTGGACAAGTCGTCAAAATCTGCCTTCGATCCACGTGGATCGTGAACAATTCTCTGTAAGAAGCATATTCCTGCACTTTCCCCTTCAAAAGTGGGGAGAGGGGGCAGCAGTTTCAATTTGGGGAGGGAAACATTCCCTGTCTGAGTGACTGTTTATCGATTCGATTCCACAAAAGGGTAGAAGCTCGCACAGCTTCTGCTAAGGTTTGCCTGATTTTGGCATCCAAGTTAGATTCTAACTTTACAAGTCTCGAAGTGAACAATCATAGCCACTGCCATTTTATATTATTTACTCTACTTCTTAGGGGGGGTTTTGCAAACTAGGAAATGAGGAATTTTCTTACGTTATGAAGACGGGTTGCAAAGACTAGTGACGTGGGGCTAATTGCACATCGGAACAAGCTGAGCCTAATTATTTTGTCTGTCTCTCTCTCTCCTGATTAATCTCATTAAACGATTGAGGAATGCATTACGGATTTCTGAATAAAAATGGACTCCGTCCCTTTGTTTGCCTTCGCGGTAGGCACGAGAGTTCATAGGCAAGTGTCAGACTCCGTACCGACTTCTTTTGTAGCAGTATTTGGAGATTTTCGCATTAAAGTTCTTTACCTTCTTGACATATTCAACAGAATTTACAGTAAAACTATTATCAGGGAGATACTCTCTGATCTCTGCGTCGCAGATAGCAATTATGTCACAAACTTTCCTCAAGCGTTCAATGAGAGTATGTAAATTATCCCAACCGGTTTTGGGGTGATCGTTTGCTAGGTCGTTTCCTCCTACATACAACACGATCCTACATACAACACGACCAACACATACCGTCTCTGCCAGAATGATAGACTACTATCTAAAATTTTGACTGACCAGACCTCCTGGCCTTCTAATGATCTCAAATCTGGTTATCTGGAACACTGGGGGCAGATTCGGTGGGAGCTGACTGTGTCCTATCAGGGCTACCCTATAGACCATACTTTATTGAAATTTCCCTTCAAGCTCTAGAGCGCACTTGCCATCCGGTTCTCGAAGGACCAAATGTCGGAAATTTTCTCGACTTTTATTGTATGATTCGTGCCCGGATGTTCTGGGCAGATGACAAGGCCTTGAGGAGGTGCGCACTCTAAAACACTAAAGGTGAGATACAATAAAATTTGGTCAAAATAACAGTTTTATTACGAAAAATAAACATTTAAATACATTAACAGAACACCGAAACTAAAGTTCCAAGCAGAATTCCACAGTACACGCAGTTTCATACTGCTTTTTACCAAATAAATACAAATACTTGAAATTCATGCCTTGTGTATGTTGCAGCACATAGGATCTTTCATGTCACGTGCTTGTAAAGCACTAAGTCCACAACTGGACGAAAAATCTGCACAATACGAGACCCATTGACTCAATGTCACAAACAAATAACTTTCTTGCACTGGCAGCTTTCTTTTGCTGCATAAATAGAGTCCCTCATCGCAGGGATGGCACATACATACGTGGATAAAGTTAACTTACGGTTAAGACGGAATTCGACCTAGCATGGCGATGGCTGGGAGTCGGAGAATTGAGAGACACAAATTTTTACGGTACTTAACACGGATCAGGTTCTGGGCAGGAATGACGCGTCACTTCGCCCTTCTTCAAAGGAAACTTACGCTTTCCCGCGTGAACTACAGAATCCTTGTAATTCAGGCGGGAATCATCGATTATTTCGACATTACGTATATTACTAGATCTATTTTATTCTTGAATGTGAAATATGACTGTTACGTTATTATTTAAGATCAATGAATTAACTTAAAGTTCTGGCTGAAGGCCGTAATCTGCAAATTCTTTAATGACTGTGGAGTCCTTGGCTCCAAATCTATACATAGATAATTTATCTCTTACTAGTGATCAGCGAAGTTATATTTATTAACGAAAATTCATAACGTCTTCTTTTCTATAAGACGCGCTCCTTCCCCGCCATGCATTTAGGAATTACGTCATAAACTGTCGTGTATTGGACAGCTTTCTGTTCAATGAATCGCCCGCGAGATCCCTCAGACTAGTGTCCTTGGCCCGCCCAATTTTAAACGCAACACTTGTGAAGTTAAATGGCGGGGATTTCGAATGATCAGTTCGAAATTCACGACATTTACGTTGCATGGAACCAGTGGTTATTCAGCAACGGGACCAACGGCTTTACGAGAGATGTGTGTGTGTGTGTGAAATGGACAGCAACACGCATATAATATATATATATTATATATATATATATATATATAGATATATATATATATATATATATATATATATGTGTGTGTGTGTGTGTGTGTGTGTGTGTGTGTGTGTGTGTGTGTGTGTGTCCAAGTAGCGGGACTCTCAACTCAGGATACAATCTCGAAGACGAAGGATAAGGCAGCATTGTTCCTACAAGTTTATTATGCCAACGTTTCACGACAGATACTCTCTTCGCATTTTCAAGGCTGCAATGATTAACAAACCATCTTACAAAAAGGCACATTAAAACATCGATACATGCGAACAGGACATACCAACCTAAACAGCAGAAGTAATAAGACTGAAAAATTGTAACTACATAAGTTTACTCAAGACTCAGCAAGATCTGTTGCCGATTGGTGTGTGGTTCTCAATTTCTAGTTTCCTTCTTTTCGTTCGACTTGAATTTAGAGAAACTCGTTTGAAATCAGTCAGGACAAGATTTGTATTGATGACTCCTCTTCCTTTATGCTAGCTTATTCGTTATTTCAGATTGGTCGAATAAACAACCTGACATTGAAAAAGTAGTCAGCCGTGTTCATACTTGCAATTTCCTTTTGTTACATGGTAAGAAAATTATGATCTCACCAGTTTTTACTGGTTTTATCATACCAAGTTGCAAATCCGGGATCATGTTCAAGATTAGTGAACCCACTATTTTCCAAGACAATATTACACCATTTGAATTATATATATATATATATATATATATATATATATATATATATATATATATATATATGTATATATATATATATATATTTATATATATATATATATATATATATATATATATATATATATATATATATATATATATATATATATATATATATATATATAAAGATATATGCCATGAGGGAAAATAAACAACGGAGTATCCGCGAGATCTTTCGCTGTTCAAACGTCCTTTACTTAGCAGATGAACTGACATACATGAGGAAATGACAATACAAGAAGGTTTGTATAACCAACGCCATCTTGAATTCAAGATGGCGTTGGTATAACTGACAGACAGGGATTATAAAGAGATTAGTACCTAGAATCCGACACACCTGGAAGATGAGTAACCTTCCCAAACAAGTATAAACAATGGGTACAATTAAAGGTCTAAGACAATCATCTCAGACACAAGGACAAGACAATTAAAGGATTATAGGTGACCGCTATTCAGAACTTTGGTAAAAAAAAACATTCACAATACATATTAAACATACATTACAACGAAGATATCTCTAAGGCAACTAATTTTTATTTAAGTCTGTAATTATATCTTTGAGGTCATTCTTAAACATGTTACAAATACAAGGGTCTAAATGAAACAGGCCACGACTAATATTGAAATTACAATTAGAAGTAAGTTGTATTAAAGCAGATTCTAAAAGATTTCGTGATAAGACATCTTTTGACCTTGCAATTACTGAACTACCAATCCAATTTATTTGGTGGTTGTTTTCACTTAAATGAATGAATATTGTATTAGATGTTTGCCCAGTTTTTACAGAATATTTATGCTGGCTTAACCTTACTTCTAAGCCCTTGCTCGACTGTCCGAGATAAAATGAGGGACAATCCATACATGGAATTTTATATATTATGTTGGTGTTTTCTCTGGGTCCATTTTTTATTAACCCTCTTACGCCGATTGGACGTATTAAACGTCGAGTCAAAATGTCTCCCGTATGCCGATTGGACGTATCATACGTCGGCTCAAAAAAGTTTTTTTAAAAATTCGCGGAAAAATACTTATAGGCCTACCAGCCGAAAACTTTTGTATCACGCGCCTTGGGGATGCTGGGAGTTCACGGATCAAGGCGTTGTTTTGTTTACAATCGCTACGCAGGCGCGCAAGCGCGAATTTCTTTCTCATCGCACGAAAAAGTATCAGTGACACATCTCGGAAATTATTTCGTCACTTTGACATAATTATTGCACCATTTTAAATTATCCTTTACATGAAGTATTATATATGAAAATGTGCGCAATTTCATGCACAATACACTAAAAAATACTCATGATTGTAGCTTTTATCAATTTTGAAATATTTTCATATAAATAACGATAAGTGCAAAAATTTCAACCTTCGGTCAACTTTGACTCTACAGAAATGGTCGAGAAACGCAATTGTAAGCTAAATTCTTATATTATAGTAATATTCAAACCATTTGCCTTCATTTTGCAACAAATTGGACGTCTCTAGCACAATATTTCGATTTATGGTGAATTTATGAAAAAACTTTTTCCTTACGTTCGTGCGATAACTCTTCCGATAAATTTTTTCGTGCGATTGTCCTAATGTTTGCACTCTTTTAAATTTGCCGTTACATAAAGTTTTATATATGGAAATGTGCGCAATTTCATGCACAATACAACAAAAGACAACCCATGGTTGTAGCTTTTATCAGTTTTGAAATATTTTCATATAAATAACGTTAAGTGCAAAAATTTCAACTTTCGGTCAGCTTTGACTCTACCGAAATGGTCGAAAAACGCAATTGTAAGCTAAAACTCTTATATTCTAGTAATATTCAATCATTTACCTTCATTTTGCAACGACTTGGAAGTCTCTAGCACAATATTTTGATTTATGGTGAATTTATGAAAAAAAAAAAAAAATTACGTTCGCGCGGTAACTCTTCCGAAAAAATCAGAATTTTTTTGTGCGATTGTCGAAATGTTTGCACCATTTAAAATTAGCTGTTTCATAAAGTTTTTATATATGAAAATGTGCGCAATTTCATGTAGAATACAACTAAAGAAAAATGACTTGCCAAAGGTTGTAGCTTTTCTCTTTTTTCGAAATATTTGCATATAAATTACGATAAATAGAAAAACAAAAAAAAACCACGTTCGGTCAATTTGACTCTACCGAAATAGTTGAAAAAACGCAATTGTAAGCTAAAACTCTTACGGCCTAGTAATATTCCGTCATGTTTCTTCATTTTGAAACAAATTTGAAGTCTCTAAAACAATATTGTGATTTATGGTGAATTTTTGAAAAATATATTTACCTTCACTCCGCGCGCCGATTCGCGGCCGCAAGTCTCCGAAATACGTACATGGCATTATCCTAATATTTGCTCCTTTTCATATTAGCCTTTTTATAGAGTTTCATATATCAAAATGTGCGCAAATTCATGAAGAATACAATAAAAAATAATTGAAGGTTGTAGCTTTTTCCATCTTTGAAATATGTGCATATGAAAAAATATATATATTAAAATTTCGACATTCGGTCAAATTTAACTCGTCTGAAATGGTCGAAATCTGCAATTCTAATCTAAAACTCTTACAGTATCGTAATATTCAATCATTTGTCTTAATTTTGAAACAAATTGGAAGTCTCTAGAACATTATTAGAATTACGGTGATTTTGAAAAAAATATTTTTTTGCGTCCGCGCGTTACGAATTCGTACATCATTTTGTGATAATATTTTTCCGGTGTTACTTTTATTGTTTTACAATGTATATATCAAAATGATCGCAATTTAGTGTACAATACAACGCAAAAAAAATGTAACTGGTTAGCTTTGACCGTTTCTTGCACAGCGTGATTTGAATACAATTATGTATGAATTTTTTTTTTTTTCGCTACCATATATCGCATTATTTACATATGATAATGATATTATTTTTTCATTCTGATGGTTGCATTCTAAACTTCAGGCAATGACAAAAAAAGGAGCCAAAAATGAACTCTTAATCTTCAAAAGTACGCGCGCTGTAATTTTTTGAAAAAAATTATTTTTTCCAACTTTTTTCCCGACTTCCGCGCTCAACTCCAAACCAGGCCCGGCATACGGGAGACGTTTTGATTTTTAGGGCTTCGGCTTAAGAGGTTAACATTCCTTTTAGTGTGTTATTATAGGAAAAAACAAGGTTGACCTTAAAGGCATTTAACAATGATTTAATGGTTTCAAATCTGTTAAAATAAGGCAACTGAGAATGTTCTTAGAATTTTCTTTCTCTGTGTTACCTACACTATAAAACTTTTTGTGGGCTTTATTATAACAAATATCTAATATATGTGAAGGATAGCATAAATTTCCCTTTTTCCTTTTTTCTTATGTATTCTATTTCTTGATCCAAATATTAGGGACTGACAATGCGCAATGCTCGTAAAAACATAGAAGAAAAAATTTATATTTTTATGTTAAGATGGTGGCCTGAATAGAAATGAACATAAGTTAAGTTGTTGGTCGGTTTCCTATAAATACTGAATTTACATTGAAATGGTTCTCTATGTATTAAGCCATCTAAGAGAGGGAGGCAATTGTCTTTTTCTAATTCTAGAGTAAACTTAATCGATGGTACCTGGTTATTTAATTTAGTGAGTAAATCATTTACATCAATACCGACAGGCAGAACAGCTAAAATATCATCAACATATCTATACCACTTTACAGGAATATAAATGATATTAGGTAAGTAGCGTTTTTCAAAGTGGTGATAAAGGGTTTCCCATTGCCATGCCAAATATTTGTTGATAAATTCACCATTTAATATAAACTTACAATCACAAATGCACAAACTAGTGAGTGAAATAATGTGTCTTATAGGTAGAGGTAATTCATGCTGAGTTAGTTCATTACTAAGATATTCTAAAGTAGAGTCTATAGGGACTTTAGTAAAAAGAGAACATACATGAAAACTAACGAATCTATCTGTGGGGAAAAGAGTAATTTTGTTTAATTTACCCACTAAACCTAGAGAATATATTATATGAGAATCGGAGATGGTTCCAAGTAACGGGGACAAGATCTTAGTGATATATTTCGAAAGTTTATATGAAATTGAACCAAAGTGGTGTAATATTGCCGTGAAAAATGGTGGGTTCGCTAATCTTGACATGATCCAAAATTCTTAAGGGTTAAAGAAGCAGCAAATGCAAAGGATTTCATTGGCCCTCACAAGTCCAACGGGTGGCGCCAACCCCCATCAACCCATTTTCGCTATTAATAACAATGGAAGCGTTTTGATACTGGTCAGAGTTTTTGAAGACGTTTCAGTATCGTGGAGATGTAATCGCTTCTGTTTATATTATATATATATATATATATATATATATATATATATATATATATATAGATAGATAGATAGATAGATACATATATATGTGTGTGTGTGCGCGCGCGTGTGTGGTGCATAGATTTCTCTTGCCTTTTTACAGCAGTTAAAAGGTGTAGATATTATTTCGTCGTTCAGTAGGCTTTCATAACTCGAGCTGCTTAAGGCGAAGTTAATTGCGTATGAAATATATCCTTTATAAATAGGGAAACCATAAGTACTCATATGGAACTTTTGAGTTTTTGCTCAAATTTAGATAATTATTCTTGGTTACTTATCCTAACATGAAGTTCCTCGTTGGACGAGTGGTTTACGTGCTCACCTACTGATTCGGTAGTCGCTAGTGATTAGAAATTCATTTCTCGATATAATGTGCTTCAGATTCCACAATAAGCTGTCAGTCCCGTTGCCAGGTAACCAATTGGTTGCTGGCCACATAATTAAATATCTAATCCTTCGGGCCAGCCCTAAGAGAGCTGTTAATCAGCTCAGTGGTCTGGTTAAACTTAGATATACTTAACTTATACTAACCGGAAAATTCCAAACTAAATAAACACTGTACCTACAAACGAGAACCGTTAACATCTGTTTACAAAATTTGTTTATATATTATGCAGTCAGTGATCCGAATTGACATAAGCCTACTGATGTTTTCCAGTTATAAATGGTTCTTCAAAGTAACCGAATCTGAACCTGCTGTTATTCAAAGATGTCTCGTGTAAATAAAAAAAAAAAATTGAGAGTGAATGGCCGTTAACTAACTGCCTTTGTTTAAACTTATCGGTTGCATCTCGGAGTTGACAACCAAGAAATCAGCTCAGTACGTAAATGAATCATTATTTCATCTGTCATAAAGCTGTTAGAATGGTTACCTATGAATGAAACGTATTTTCTTAATTTCTATTATTCTTTTAATGTTCAGTTCCGTTATTTTAAGCTTTATTTTCATCGTCATCTACCCTGACTTCACTCCAGTAAATCATTATTGTGTAGTACACTTGCTAGAGTCTATTTTCGTTGACCATTTTAAAAGCAATATCAATTCTTTTTTGTTATCGATGCAACCCAGAATTGGTAACTAGTTTTAGCTTCGGATTTATCCGGGCTCGGATGCCGATTAGCCAGAAAATGGACGAGTTTGACTATCGGGTAATTATTTGTGCTTTGTGGTTTGAGTTGTGAGTCAGAAAAAGGAACAGATTAGTCTTACTGGAGCCCTAAACATTGCGTGGTGTACTGCTAAATCTATAGTATATTGGTGTTGTCTCCATTTCTTCCATTATCGTCAATACTAACATTGTAGTTGTTTTTTCCACATGTTTTGTAGTTTGTAGTTTTCATAGTTTTGAATCTGCATTCTCATTTTGTTTTTGATGGCCAAAGGTCATATTTTTGTTTTCGCAAGGGGTATATACGATTATTCGTTTTGCTTATATTAAAACTATTTGAACCAGTGGTAAACTGATAGTATTGGGGTGATATCTACTCCTCGTCTTAGAATAACAGTATTATGTCCTGTGCGATGTGCAATACATGAAATTTATGGATAAATTCTTTACCTTTCTTTCCTCTTTGCCATAAAGCTGCTTAATAATGCTGGTGCCCCACTTACCTAGTTCTGTTCTGTTCAGGTTTATTAATCTGAAAGTGCCTTTTTGGATTAGGGAAATGTCGGGGATTTTGATATGAATATTTACCTTTTTGGTGTTGATAGTGAGGTTCACGTTATGTGGTCTTTCCCAAATACATACGCACTTGGAGGTTGTGAAAAACTGAAATTTTTCATTGGGGCATGCATCTGAGGGCGGGAGCTGTACTATTTTGTTGGTGGTTTTAGTAATCATTTTATTATATTTCTGCTGTATTTACCAAAATTGTCTATTGACGACCAAGTTTTACGATAAATTTAGGAAATGTCTGTCACGTGGGACTATTGGTCCGGCTTTGTGTTGTATTTTCTTTTTGGATCGCACACTAATTGTCTGGCCAGAAATGAACTATTTATACAGGATTTTCCCTCTCAGAACCAAGATTTAGGTTTCCCTGAGAACGTAGTCGGAAATGGATTCCCAGATTTTGCGTGATGAGTAAAATAATCTCTACGTAGCAGCTTCCTCTTTTGCAGTGGATTTAATTCTGTTAGTATTATCAACTATATTTTCTAATGGTAGAAATTGCATGAATTCAGACATTGTGTAATTACGAAACGATTTAAGACCGTTGAGACGTAAATTTTCGTTGGAGGCACCTGGCATTCCGCTAGTCATCGAGTCGTTCACGGGTTTCACGCCTGTGCTCGAATTGAGTGACGTGGGGGGCTGTGATAGGCTACTTTTGCTGAAGAAAAGAATGTAAAACTGACCTCTTAAATCAGCGCCTCGTTGTTCAGTTTGGTTACCGGCCTTGACGCTGGTGGTAGTGAGTTATGAGGATTCTTGCCGCTGTTATCTGAAGGTAGCTTATTATTATTAATTAACCCTATTGTTGACGAAATGTGCACCTGTTAGATATGGAATGATTTTCGTTACCAAATGAAAGCTGCCGTTGCGTGCGTTAAGTTAAATCTTTTAATAGGTACTTTTAATATTATGTAAAATTTTCATTCAATCTATGTCACAAGTGTAGTGTGCGGGGAATTGAGGGCTTTACCTAGGCTACAGAGAAGGCCAGTCTGATTATATAGAAGTTTGGTTAATTATCTGTGTTTATACAAACTCTTCCAAATGGACCTATAGGATATTATACTCGGCTACACGGTTGGAATGATTTAGACATGGCTTGCACATCGCACACATGTAAATGGCCACGTTGTTTCAGATTTTAACGTGTAGAATTACTTTGATGCGGAACCTCTTTGTACACATGGTCGTATTTACGTTGCCTTTGGCGATAAATCCTCTTAAGTTATTTGATTCGAGTCTATTTTTCATTTGTCCATCAGTGTTTCGAGAGGTGGAAGCAATCTAGTCCAGCGACGGTGGCCAGTGTTGGGATACGAACG